>NC_048598.1:69203727-69206896 GCF_003668045.3 Cricetulus griseus
CAGACTTAGTTCCCATGGAACCTTGGGCTGACCAGGGTACTGCCTGTTCCACCAGGTAACAGGGGCAGGCCAGCATAATGCCTGAACCTTTCACACCACTCACCTTGTGAGTGCTCATGTGAAGGCCAGAGGTCTATGTCAGATGTTTCCCTCTGTTGCTTTCTGCTGTATTTGTTTGACACAGGGTCTCTTACTGAACCTAGAGCTTGCTGGTTTGGCTGGACTGGATGGCTAGGGAACTCTAGCCATCTGTTCTCTTGGGACTGGGGATACAGAAACATGCTAGCTATTATGTGGATACTGGGGATCTGGACTTGGGTCCTCATGCAAGAGCAGTAAGCACTTAACCCACTGAGCCATCTTTCCAGCCCCAAGAGCATGTATCTGTTGTTGGATAGATGCAGTCAAACTTTTCTTTCCCACCACCAGTTCTTAAATAACCAACCCGGAGGCTTAATATTAATTACAAGTGCTTGTCCAATAGCTCAGGCTTGTTACTAGCCAACTCTTACATTTATGTTAACCCATATTTCTTATTTATGCTTTGCCATGTGTCTTGGTACCTTTTCTCGGTACAACATGTTCTTCTTGTGTGTTTACTAGCAACTCTTCTGACTCCAGCTTTCTTCTTCCCAGCATTCTCTGTTTGGCTCTTCCCCTAACCTTATCCTGTCCAGCTATTGGCGGGTCAGCTTCTTTATTAAACTAATCACAGGGACATATGTTTACACAGTGTATAGGAATATTCTACAGGAAGCTAAGAACATTGTGGTCCACAGAAGATGAGAGGTGGCAATGTAGGGCAGAGCTGATGGAACTTAGGTACCCTCAAAGTGTGAGGCCTTCCTATCCTGTCCTCTTTGAAGGGGACAGAGGCACATGTGGAAGAGACCAGGCATAACCTTGATCAGCCCTCTCTGTTCAGCTGTTTAAGCATTCAAAAACGCATAAAACAGAACCACCACAGGTGGATGGCTGTTACTCCCTAATGACCCTCACTACTGACTGGGGCCTTGAATACAGAAGTAAAGCCATCAATTTACAGAAGTAAAGTCCAGTTAGCTGGACCCCCGTCTGAAGAGCAAATGGTCAAAAGTGGGCTTCTAATTTCCTTCAGGCTGCCATCTGTAGGCACGCCTCATAATCCATGCTATGCCACTGTGCCAGGCTTCCCCATCCTTGAGACCCGGCTGGGCTGGCTGTCAGATGAACCAGAGATCCATGGAAAGAAAAGGGGAGGAAGCTCGGGAGGGCTGGAGTCTTTATCCCTGAAACTGCATGTGCTGCAGGCCCTCTCAAGCACTCTGAGTAAGCTGACTTGCCTGGCTCAGGGAGCCTGCAACCTCAAAGGCCTGGCCCACCAAGGGGCCCCCTTCCAACAAGGCTGAGGACAATGTGGCCTGTTTACCTGTCAGCCTGTCCACTTTCTTTTCTTCTCAGAGGAAAAGAACTCCAGCAGAGCCGCTAATCCTAGAGTCAACAGACAACCTGGCTGAGCGGCTTCCCTGGAGGTGGGTGCTTAACTCAACTCCAACTGTGCAAACAGACCCTGCAGGCCTGCACTGCCACAGGGGCGTGGCCAGAAGCGGCTGGTCCTGCTTACCAGCTTGCCAACTTGCCAGCCCCCTTGCTTCCTTTGTGATTTTCCCATTGAATTGCGAGGAAGCTTAAAGGCAGGCTGGGGAAGGTCAAAGCCAATTTGCAGGTCAGGGAGGAGAGAGGGGCCTGACCTTCACCAGGAAGCCGGGTGCTGTTTGTTCTGACCGCTCCAATTACTAGCAGGGCGGCAGAAGCTAGCAGATGAACCTGTGTGAATCTCAGTTTCTCCATTTGTAAAGAAGAATGTATGTCAATTGTTAAGGGGTGTCCTTAGCATGCATGAAGCCCTGGGTTTGATGCCCAGCAACACATAAACCAGGGGTGGTGGTGAGCTCTTCTGATGCCAGCCCTTGGAAGGTAGAAGCAGGAAGCTCAGATGTTCAGGGTTACCCTGCGCTAAGTAGCTGGTTTGAAGCCAAAATGCGTTGCATGAGTCTCTGCTCAAAACAGCAGCAACAACAGTAACAGCAGCAACTGCAGCAGCAGCAGTAACAACAGCAACAACAACAGTAACAGCAACTATTGTAGCACTAGCAACAACAACAGCAACAACAACACACCTCTCTGTTAGTGATGGAAATAGTGTGGCGCTCTCTGAAAGTGGAAGCTACTGAAAATTAGAGAGGAAATGAGAGACTAGGACTTAGACCCCCTGGCAGGCAGGCAGACAGACAGGACTAGGCAATAAAGGTGGTGAATTCCCGAGATGGCCAGCTTCTTCCTTACCCTGCTGATTGGAGACAAAGACCTGGCTACTTACCACAAAGGCCTTGTAGGCTCTGTCTCCTACCAGCAGGCCCCCGTTGATGGACTGATTCAACAAGTTCAAGGCCATATCAGGACATGTTCCACAATAGCTATGGAGCAGTCAACCACCCTGTCTTCAAACTGACCACCCGTAAATTAGGGGAGGAAGACTCTTCACAGGCTTTGAAACCCCTGAGCTGGAGGGAAGACTGGAGTTTTCAGCTGTCCCAGTGCCCGCTCTGCTTTGCTGAGGGCCTTTTCCCCAGTCTTCGTCTGCTGCACCCATGTGTTTCCTTACCCCCAATACACACCTTTCATCAACATGGACTCTGTCTGCAGTGCCTGGGGTTTCTTGGCTGCTACCTGTTCTGCTTCAGATTTTCCCTGCCTTTTAATTCTTCAACTGCAGAGAAAACAAACCTGATAAGATCCCTAGATTGTTTCAGGAAGGAGGCTGACCTGGAAGCTTCTACTTAAATGCCAACAGAGAGATGGAGGGTCCTGAATGGAGCTGGAGGGGCCAGCATGGCTGGGACAAAGGAATGGACTCAGATGAGAGTGGGTGGCTCCTATCAGGAAGATCGTGAAACAAACAACCCGGGAATCCACCTCAGAAGGCAAAGTTACCCGTGGGGAGGAAGCAGGCCCTCCTCTTCCTCAGAAGCACACGGCCTAGCTGTCCTGCAGCAGCTTCCCATGTGTGAGCCTGAGTAGGTCTGACAAAGGACTTGTGAGTGTGAAACGCAGTTGATACAGAGCTCAATAGCTCCTAGGTAGAAAGCACATCCTCGGGGCTGCTGCGATGGCTCCGTGGGTGACATCT
>NC_048598.1:69207213-69278327 GCF_003668045.3 Cricetulus griseus
AAGTTCTCACTATGTAGTCCTGGCTGGCCTGGAGCTTGCTATATACAACAGTTAGCCTTGGGCTCACAGAGATCCACCTGCCTCGGCCTCCCAATTCTGGTATTAAAGGCTTGTATCAGTACAGCTGGCAAGACAGGTTTTAAAATTTTTATCATTATCATTGAAAGGTTCAGGCTTTGACGCTGATCGGCTCTACTTCTTTAAGAGACAGACCCTGCCCCCTGACAAGTCAGGGCATGCACAAGAAAACGTGCTATGTCATCACCACGTCACCCGCCACGCATGAGGACTCTGGGCATGCGTGGAACCTCAGTGTGCATGCGCAGTCTTCCCTTTAAAAGCTCCAACTTTCCTGCTTCACCCTCTCTCTCAGCTTACTCCTTCTCTGCTCTTCTCTTCTCCCACCTACATGCTCTCTCTGTCTCTCTATGGCGACCGGCCATGGAGGTCAGCCATTACCCCTGTTCCTCTTCTCTCTTAGTCTCCCTACTCTGCCAGGCCATATAATAAACTAGTTAACATGTCTCATCTTGCAGCTTTCTCTTTCCCTCTTTTTAAATAAAAACATAACAATCATTATTATTTTAAATTTTGGGAAAGAGTGTCACGTAGCTCAGGTGGACTTCCAACACACTCTGAGGCTGAGAATGCTAGGATTATAGATGGGCATCACCTTATCCTGCTTTAAGAAGTACTGGGTCTCGAACCCAGGGCTTCATGTGTGCTAGGCAAGCTCACTACCAGCTGAGCTATGGCCCCAGCCTTTGAACTTTTCTAACATAGAAAAGTGGATGGTTACTGGTTTTAATCATCGGTGGGTGATGCCATCAGGGTCTAGATTCTTTTCGTCTTCCTGGTCAGCACATGTGCCTGCTTGTTGCCTTAGGGTGGCATCATGGCCCTCTCTGCTCCATAGGAACTCTTGCTGTGTCTCATTGGCCAGAGTGAGTCACATGGCTGCCGTGGAACCAGGTCTGTTGGGAATGCAAGCCCTTTACTTCCCCAGTGTGTGCTGGAGGCCAGAGGAAGGCGGTTGAGGGGGTGAGGACAGGGAGTCTCTCAGTCACCAGCTGCAAGAGGAGCTGACTCTCCTCTTCCCAGGCCACAGACGGGAAGCCAGTGCCAGGGGCGGAGGATGCTTACTCAATAGGCAGTTTGATTGATAGATTGACGTTCTGGGCTGGCAACCAGAGATGCAGAGATAATGCTGCTTCCTTGCCTTCCAGAAAATGAAGAACAGTAGCAAAGCTGAGATCTTCTGAGTATGTGCTGAGGGACAGGTATGCACTGGGCACTCAGACTTCTTAGGCTTCTTTTTGGAAATGAGGTCTCATCTATAGCTGAGGCTGGTCTTGAGCTTGCTGTATAGTCAAGGACAACCTTGAACTTCAAATCTTCCTGCCTGTACGTCCCCGGTGCTGAGATTACAGGTGTGCACTACCAAACTTGGTTTACAGAGTGCTGGGATCAAGGCGAAGTCACTGTGCGCTAGGCAAGAACTCTACCCACAAAGCTAGGGCCCCAACTCCACATAGACTTCTTTTTTTCTCAGACACACTCAGCCCCCAACTGACAGGCATGGAGGCTATGGAGGAGGAAAACGAGTGTCAGAGAAGCCTGTATCACATAGGTCTGCCTTCCTCACACAGGCTCTCCTCCCTCACACAGGCCCACCTCCCTCACACAGGCCATGGGTTCATTTCCTTCCAGTAGGCCTCCTCCTTCTGAATGTATTACAAACATCCCAAACAGCAATATTATCTGGGGTGGGGAGCAGCAAGTGCTCAAATACAGGAGACTTTGGGGGACATTTTGTATTGAAGCTATGACAGAGAGGTAATTTATTAGAGTGGGGCTCTTCCTAGTATTTTCTTTCAGCCCCCAGAGATGCTGCCAGAACCCTAGCTGTCCATAGTCCTAGCAACATTTGCACAATGTCTCCAGTAGCTACTTGGAAGGCAGTATCTTTTCCATCTTTTGTGACAGAAAACAGTCAAGAAAGACTGTTGCCCCCAAGTGTCAGAGGGAGAAGGAAAAGGAAAGATTGGATTGTCTTGTAAAGCCCCGGGGCAACACCTGGTCTCCACCTTAAATATGCCCTGGGAGGTGGCATAGTTTCCCGAAGTAAGGCCAGATGCAGCATTCCTGTGTGTGCTTGCGAGCATGGCCAGATGAAGCACTCCTGTGTGCATTTGCATGCATGTAGGTGCATGTATGTGCAGTCAAGTAAATGTACATGTGGAGGCCAGAGGTCTAGATGTCTTCCTTAATCACTCACCACCCTGTTTTTAAATTTTTGTTTTAAATTACATTTTTTGTGTTTATTTTACATGCATGCACGTGTGTGTGTGTGTGTGTGTGTGTGTGTGTGTGTGTGTGTGTGTGTGTGTAGTTCAGAAGACAGCTTTTGGGAGCTGGATCTTTCCTCCCACCATGTGGATTGAACTCAAGCCATCGGGCTTCATGACAAGTGCCTGTACTGCTGAACCATCTCATGGGCCCTCCACCTTATTTTCAGAGACAGGATCTCTCAGTGGCCTGGGTGGAGCTCACTAATTTGGCTGGACTGGCTGGCCAGTGAGCTTCATGCACTGACCCAGTGCTGGGATTGCAAGCATGTTCTACCCTGCTTCACTGGCTTATGTGGATTCTGGGGATCCAACTCAAAGTCCATGCAGGTTGACAAGTATTTTACTGACTGAGCTATCTCCCTAGCCCCAGTACCCCAGAATTCTGAGCCTTGGACTTGGCCATGACTCCTGGACATCCCTTCCCAGACCCCTCACAAACTGGGAAGACCCCAGGCCTTTCACATGGTCCCAGGACTCAAGGGTTTTGGAGAATGACTTCAGGGTGGTTTTCCTGGCCAGTCTTCAGTTTGATTGGGATTTAAAGACCACTTTGAGTATGATGTTCAACTCCACATTCATGAGGAAAAAAAAATGTTTACAGAGGTAATCGGGTGTAAAATCTTGCTTTGATTTTTAAACCAGTGGCTAAATATTTTTCTTAGGGAGCTAGCAGAGTCCTCTGATGTGCGTTCCTGAGCTCCAGGCATATGCCTTTATTGCTATGGTAAACTTGCCCAGGGGTACCTATATCTAGCGCCTTGGTTCTCAGGACATGCAGGCTCCTTAAGATGTGGCTTTTACCCATCGAGCCTTGCACAACGCCTGGCACACACTTGGGAAATTGATAAGGGAATAGACAGGTATGAACAGGAATAATGATTGACGACTGTCTGTGTGAATGAACCAGGTATCTGGGATGAAGGGCCTGGTGAGGTCTGTCACCGACTGTCCCAATCCAGCCCCTCCTGACAGCCTGCATGGGATGAAGTTAAATGTCAGGCATGTAAACCGCTCTCCTCCTTTCTCAGAATGACTGGCAGCTTGTGGACAGTTTGCACAATCCTGAAGTCTTCTTTGATTCTCATTTTGGGGCCATGGAGTCATCTGTGACTCAGGCCTCTCCCTTTTCACGCTGGATCATCTCTTGGCCACGCCAAAGGGACTGTGTCTAGAAAGTGGGAGGAACTTCAGACCCCATCCCCTTCAGGAAAGGAAGAGTGAGAGATGAGAGCAGCGTTGGAATCTTTGTTTTGTTGATGGATCTAATATTCAAAGAGACAGAGACAGGATGGCAAAGTGTGGAAGTGTGGCAAAGCTTGGCCCAGAACAGGCTGCCCCAAGATGGCAGTTGCTTTCAGAAGCCACCAAACAGGCTTGTAAACTCTAGCCCAGCCAGCTATCTGGCCCTGTGAACTTGGATCGGGGCTCTTCTCTTCCCCCATCTGTTGGCACTACAAGGGTGGTGCGGGGACCTCCTGAGGTGTTAATGGTAAAGAGCAAGAGCTGGGGAGGTGGTGGCTCAGTCTAAAAAGTGTAGGTGATGCAAGCATGAAGACCAAGGTTCAATTCCCAGAACCCACATTAACCCCTCTAAAAAACCCCACAAACATTTGTGTGGTGGTACACTCTTGTAATCCCAGTACTGAGGTGGGGGGCAGACCCAGGTGGGTCCCCAAAGCTTGCTAAATGGGGGAAGCCCCAGAAGAGTGAAAGACTTCATTCTGTTTCTTTTGCCCTGTCGTTGTACATGTCTCCCACCCACAGACCCTCCATGCCTAGGCATGAAGGGCCCATGCTGTGCTACAACTGCCACTACAGGGAGTTCATGTCCCCACTGGCTGTTCCTGAGGTGATGTCCTGTCCACCCACTTTCTCCTGGGCTCTCTGTTCTCACGCACTTCTTGCTTTTGCCAAGTTCATTCATTCATAGTCTCCTCCTCCTCCTTCCATCCCTGCAGGCTCCGAAGGTACCTGTTGGATAGCAATGTTCTCACCAGTGCTGCCCCTTAAGTCCTCAAGAGAGGCCACATGAGCAGTGACAGCACAGAGAAGGGGAACTGAATGGCAGTTCTTAAAAGGTCCTCAGAATCCTCGGAAAAGGTGGACTGGGGGTGTGACCCAATTGAGAGAGGGCTTGACTGACAGACACCAAACCCTGGGCTTTGGGTCTCAGCACCAATAAAGCAGGCATGGTAGTGCAATCCTTTAATTCTAGAACTTATGAGGGAGAAACAGAAGGATCAAGAGTTTAAGGTCATCCTCCATTGTGTAGCAACTTTGAGACCAGCCTGAGCTGCATGAGATCTTGTCTCAAAATTTGTCAATGTGATGAATTAAGGAACTGGAAATGGGGAGAGTACCATGGACCATGGTAGATACAGGTGGATTAATAAGACAAGGACAGCAGGTCATACAGGGAAGTGTTTTTTTGTTTTGTTTTGTTTTTTTGTTTTTTTGTTTTTTGTAGTTTTGAAGATGGGAGAGAGGAAGAAGTCACTAGCTGAGGTGTACAGGTGTTCCTGAAACTATTGGGTTGGTTTAGCTCTGGTTGGCCTTTCAGAACTGTAAGAGAATGAAAGCCTACTGTGTGTGTGTGTGTGTGTGTGTGTGTGTGTGTGTGTGTGTGTGTGTGTGTGTGTAGGAGTACATGCATACACTCACATAGGCTAGAGGTTAATACTTGATGTTGTCTTCAGGAATCATTCTTTTCTTCAGAAATGGCATCTCTGACTTAGCTTGGAACTCAGCAAGTCAGCAATGCTAACTGTCCATTGAGCCCCAGTAATCTCTACCTCCCCAGCACTGGGACCACAAGCCTGTGCTGTGGCACCCAGCTTTTTATGTGAGTTCTGGGGAATCGAATTCAGGTCCTCATTTGGTGATATATTGTTTATGATTTAGTAAAGCCACTGGAGAGAAAAATAAAGAGCTAGCCACAGCCATAGAGTCAGGCAATGGTGATACACACCTTTAATTCCACCAGCCACACTAATTAGCTATAGAAGCTGGCCAGTGGTGGCACACACCTTTAATTCCAGGACTCAGGAGAGAAAGGCAGATGGATCTCTGTGAGTTCAAGGCCACCCAGGGTTACATTACAGTGAATCATTCTAGGGCTGGAGAGATGGCTCAGCCGTTAAAGGCTAGGATCACAACCAAAATTGTAAGAGTGAATCATTCTAAAAGAAAAACAGCTCCCACGAAGGAGATCTCAGCACTTCGGATCCCATGCCTTTAATCCTAGCTCTAGAGAGGTTTATAAGACAGGAGTGGTAGTCAGTAGTCAGTCTCAGAGATCTATTCTGCAGCCATGCTCAGGACAGGATCAGCCCTTTCAGCCTGAGGTAGAGGTAAGAGCTAGTGGCTGGCTACTTTGCTTTTCTGATCTTCAGCTGGAAGCTTGAACCCAAATATCTGTCTCTGGGTTTATATTATTCATGCTCCATGTTACATCCTCATGCTTGCCCAGCAAGCCCTTTTGTCCCAGCCCTGCATATTGTTTCAGTATGACATATGGGCAGCAACAGGGAAGGACTGCAAGCATGATGGAGAACTAAACTTCTCAGGGGCTCTGAGGTTAGCCTAATGAGTGTGTACACATAGGTCCATAAGTATGGAGATCTCTGAATGAATGCGGAGATGTCTAAAGATCTCTGGGTATAGTTCTACCCTATTCAGGGGCTGGAGCAAACCTAGTGCCAGATGCAGTGTGGAGTGTCTGAGTAGGTGCAAAGGGCTGTCACATCTGAGGGGCAGGTGTGGGGTGTGTAACACTTTCAAAATCCTAGACCAAGGGCCAACAAGATGGTCAGTGGGTGAAGATGCTTGCTGCCAAGCCTGAAGAGCTGAGTTCAATCTCTGGGACCTGTACAGTGGAAGGAGAGAACACATTCTTGCATGGTGTCCTCAGGCCTCCACACATGTCACCCTCCTACAGTAAGTAAATAAAACACACACACACACACACACACACACACACACACACACACACACACACACACACACGTGCATGTGTGCATCTATATAGTCTCTTCAGCCAAGAGGATGAAATAAAGTGCTTGCTTTAGAAGCACAAGGACCCGAGTTCAAGTCCCAGAACCCATGTAGAAAATGGTCATGGTGGTGCTTGCTTAATTTAATGTCAGGCTGGAAAGATGGAAACAGGTGGATCTTCAAGGGTGGCAGCCAGCTTCGCTTAATCAGCAAACTCCAAGCTTGGAGATGAAAAGGAGAATGCACTGTCCTTAAGAGAAAAGGGAAATGGGCAGTGTGCTCATATGCTGGATCACACCACTGTGATAATATGCTGAATCACACAAATCCTCAACCAAGACAAATAACACAGAAGATGAGTTTTTAATTTTTTAGAGATAGTTTTTGTTTGTTTTGTTTTTCGAAGGTTTCTCTGTGTAGCTTTGGAGCCTATTCTGGCACTTGCTCTGTAGACTAGGCTGGCCTTGAACTCACAGAGATCTGCCTCCTGAGTGCTGGGATTAAAGATAGTTTTTAAAAATTGATTCTTTGGGAATTTGCAATCATGCATCCCAATCCCACTCATTTCCCAGTCCTCCCATATCCACCATCCACCCTTGTAACCTACCTTGCAAAAGAAAATTAAAAATTAAAATAAAAAAGAAAAGGAAATCTCTGTAACCCCATTGGCTCATAGAGGAACCCACTCAATAAGAGTCTAGCTCAGTCCAAGTGCACAGCTATTGGTATCCAAGGGGCTCACTCTCTCTTTTATTAAAATTGAGGCTAGCAAAATGACCCAGGAGTGAAGAGTGCTTGCTGCTTTTCTGAGGACCCAAGTTCAATTCCCAGCACCCCATCAAGTGGCTCACAACTATCTGTAAGTTCAGCTCCATGGGATCCAGCACCCTCTTTGTGCCTCTGTGGGCACTTGCACTCCATATGCATAAACACATACACACATACATAAACATATATACACATATGTACACACATACATAAGCATACATACACATGCATGCATACACATACATACACAAATACACACATACCCATATACATAAATGTTTTATAAATAAAAATAAATCTTTATAAGATTACTCTGTGTGTGTGTGTGTGTGTGTGTGTGTGTGTAAGCAGAGGATAGGGTTTTAGGGAGGCAGTTCTCTCCTTCCACCACCTGGGTTCTAGCCGTTAAACTCAGATCCTTAGGCTTGGCAGCAATTGTCTTCTCTGAGCCATCTTATTAGCCCAAGGTTGTTTTCTTGAAACCCAGGCTCTCTTGTACCTCCAATTCATAGATGGGGAAACTGAGGCTCACAGAGCTGGGGACCTGCCACAGGCACAGAGTGGAAATACTGCTGATACTCAGGGAACCCCAGTTCTCCATACCTTAGCACACCCCCTTGCTTCAGGATTCTGCATCAGTTTTCCTGGAGAGTAGGCTGGCTCACTCCTGCCTGCCTGACAAGCTGGTAGGGCTTTTTGAAATAGACAGCGTGTGCTTGGAGGCTGTGCAGGGTACAGGGAGCTGATGCCTTGGTGGTTAGCGGCTTTGTATTGTTAAAAGCTTTATGACTTTGGTTACTCATTTCTCTTGCTTTTTTTCTCTCAGTAACTTTTATGTCCTCTACTCATGGTCAGGAGAGGCTGCCCCCTCCCTGGCCCCTGCGTGTGGGGTAAGTAAGAGTGATGTCAGGAACCGGGGTGGGGCGAGTGGTCAATGGGCTTGGCGGAACTGCTCTTCTGCTTTGGCGAAAACAATTCCCTATTTGGCAAAGGGCAGTGTTTGCCCTGGGACAGAGCTCTGCAGCCCTGTGCCAGGCCCTGTTTACCCTGGCACCAGCTACTGTGGTGGCCAAGTGCACCTAGGCTGTTGAACTTCCTGGATTTCTAATCACACAGCCTACACCATGGGGGAGCAAGTACAGTGCTAACAGGTGTCCTTCATAAGGTATCCGGTGGCTCTGCCAACTCCATCCTGGCTTCTGGGGGAAAGTAGAATGGAACTGGGCATTTGGGCTGATAGTAAGGTTGAGGGGTAGACCAGATGCCTTGTGTCCCCATTGCTGAATTCCTATCCACGAATCTTGTCTGGCCAGGCTGGCCACTTCACTTTAGCTGGAGCGTAGATGGCTCTGTGCAGCTCCGTGTGTGCTAGGATAGACAAAATCCCCTGTCCACCATCCCTCTGCTTGAAGTCCTCCTTGAGGGGCTTGGGAGACAGCTCGCTGAAGTGCTTGCTGGGAAAGTATGATGACCCAAGTTCTACCCCAGAATCCAAGTAGAAAAGCTTGGGTGCACCTGTAATGCCAGTGCTGGGGGTGGGAGAGGTGGGGACCCCAGTGGACCACTGAATCAGACAGTACAAGTGGGTTGACGAGTTTCAAGTTCAGTAAAAGACCCTGTCTCAAAAGCAAGATGGAGAGAGACTGAGAAAGGAAGACAATGAATACTGAAGCCTGGTCTCCACAGACAACATCCACAACACACACACACACACACACACACACACACACACACACACACACTTCTGCTTGATTGAGAGGATAAATAAATGGCTATCTGAATTTTGAGAGGAACTGGGTGAGGGACACATTGTCACCCTCCCTCCACTTTCTTTGGGGCCACCTCAAAAATGTCTGTGCAGAATGAGCACCCACCCCACCCCAGCTTGACAGCTACTGCACAAGTTGTGTGAGTTAGTGAGGAGGGACCTCCTGCTCTCGGGGGCCAGGAAAGCCCTAGTCAAGATCTTCTATCCTGTTTTCTCAGGAAGTGGCCCAACCTTCTGTGGCCTGATGTGGTGAGTCTAAGAGCAGTGCCGTGCTTGGGTGACTTTATTAAGTGCTGGCCTAGGACGTACCTGCAGTGTGGCAGGTGCAAGTCCTCAGGTACTTATGTCACTCATGAAAATGAGTGACACAGAAAGGCACTTTCAACGGATGGCTGGCCTTCAACAGCCTTTGAGTCCTGACTTCCCCATCTGTGATGGCCTCCCGCATAGTACCTTTCCACCCCAATTGTGCAACACCCTTGCCCGCTGCTACTGTTTTTCCTCTTTTCAGCCCAGAGGCCAGTGCCCGAGGTCACACAGACAGGGATGGCAGAGCAAGGTTACCTGTGGTCACCAGAGCTCACAGGAAGTGCCTCCCATTGCGTGGGCTGTGCTAACCCCAGCCCTCCAGTGTGCCTGCTTCTGTGTGTACAGTGTGGAGAGTAAGTTTCAGGCCCCTCACTCAGGTTGCCTTGTCAGCACCTTCCCGAATTATGTTTCTGCTGTGATAAAAGCCCTGGCAAAAAGCAGTTTGGTGTGTGTGTGTGTGTGTGTGTGTGTGTGTGTGTGTGTGTGTGTGTGTGTGTATTGGGGATGGGACTGAAGAGATGGCTCAGTGGCTAGGAGAGCTTACTTCTCTTGCAAAGGATCTGTGTTCTGTTCCTCCACCCACATGACAGTTCCCAATTGCCTGTGATGACAGTACTGAGGAAACTAATGGTTTCTTTTAGTGTGTTCAGACTCCTGCATACACATGGCACACATAAACTCCCCCCCTCCACAGACACACACACACACACACACACACACACACACACACACACATATACAGACACACACACACACACACACACACACTACATCTTTTAGGAAGCCAGTAGTTATGGGAGAAAGAGTTATTTTAGCTCCCAATTCCAGGTTACAGTCCATTATAGTGGGGAAGTTAAGGTCAAGATCTTGATAGAGCTGGTCACATCATAGCCAGCGACAAGAGCAGAGAGAGACCTGTGAATGCATGCATGTGTTGTGTTCAGTCAGATTTCTTTACTCTTATATAATTCATGGCCCCAAACCAGGGACTGGTGCCACCCATTCTCAGTTTGGGTCTTCCCATATCCATTAAAGCCAATAGGACAAGTCCCCCATAGACATGGCTACAGGGCATCCCAATCCAGGCCTCATTGATATTGTCACCCTCTTCCCAGGTGATTCTCAGTTATGTCAGGTTGACAATAAAAGCCAGCCATCACAGACTCCCTCTGTACCCTAAGTTCCCCTCATGACTCTCTTTCCATTGGTGCCATTAGCATTTGGGAAGAATATTCTTCCCGGGGCCCATCCACCCCCTTATCAGCCTCAGACACACACAGAAGGGCAATCTCCGGGGACCTTTAGGTACAGGAAAGTAGCAACCGTGAATCAGGTCCCTTTCACATGAAGACATTCTGAGGGTTCTGTGAACATCCATATCTCTGTGCATGTATATTCATGTATGTGTCTGTGCCCATGTGTGTGTATGTGCAGGTGTACATGTACCTGTGAGGATGTGCATGTAGAGATCAGATGACACAGTCTTGTAAGTCTTGTATATTGTATCCTTCCTCAGATGCTGTCCACGTTTTTTTTTTTTTTCTTCTTCTTACTTTTAATGATGGAAACAAAAATATACCTGAAAGCGAAGCTTCTGGAAAAACCATTTGTTCTTCCCTGTCTTGTATCGTTCCTCAAACTTGACCTTGGCTTCCCACCTTGCCTTGCGCTTCAGGGCTGGGTCTCTAAAGACATCCTTGTTGACAACAGTTTTGTCCAAGGGGATGTCCACAGAGCACCTTGTGGGCATGAGGTGATTGTAGTTATAAACTTTCACAAAAGACTTGATTTTTGATCGCTTGGCGATTTTCTTCTTGCCCATGGCAGCTGTCACTTTTCGGGGATAGTGGTCAATTCCAGCCACCAGGGCATGGCTGTAAGGGCGGTCTGAAGTGCCATCCTCAATGTTCTTCATGATGATGGCTTTGCGTACGGAGGAGCATCCAGCCAGGACCAGCACCACTTTCCCGGGTTTCATGAACTTGCCCATTTCGACAGCAAGCAGCGGGTTCCCTGTCCATGTTTTTCTTTTCTTTTCTTTTCTTTTCTTTTCTTTTCTTTTCTTTTTCTTTTTTTTGAGACAGGGTCTCTCACTAGCCTGAAATCAATTAAATGGGCCAGGCAGGCTGGTCACTGAGCCCCAGGGATCCATCCTCCTGTCTGTTTCTGAGAACTAGTGTATCAAGCATGCACCATTACACTTTTTTTTAA
This sequence comes from Cricetulus griseus, assembly GCF_003668045.3. Classification (NCBI taxonomy): domain Eukaryota; kingdom Metazoa; phylum Chordata; class Mammalia; order Rodentia; family Cricetidae; genus Cricetulus; species Cricetulus griseus. The sequence continues at coordinate 69,218,614 of NC_048598.1, forward strand.
AGCCTGGGTTCTGGGGATTGAATCCACAGGGCCTTATGTTTTCATGGCCAGTTCTTTACTGACACACTTGCATTTCCAGTCCCATTGGGTGTATTCTCTGAGTATGCCCCATCCACTTCTCTTAATGGCCTTGCAAGCAGCATCCTGATTTGATGTCTGTTTTACAAAGAGCAAATAAAGCCCAGGGACATTAAACAGTTTTCCCCAGGTTACACAGCTAACCCAGCACAGGCCAGCTTCAATCTAGGTCTGTGACCACTGTGACCAGTACTAACTTTCAGAGGCACAGTTCCTTCTTCTGGAAATGGGGTTAGGGAAAGGGATGGGCTTCCAGCTGGGCCGAAGAAAAGGTTTAGGAGAGAGCTGTTGATCTTGTGACTCAGGGGTGCACAGCCCCAGGCCACAATGGAGTCTGGCCCTGGCCATACCTACCTCCCACCTGGCATGGCCAGAGGCCTGGAGGTACTCCAGCACTGTTAGTCATTCTGGTGCATGGTGAGCAGGCTGCCTGTCTCCCGCTGAAGGTAAGAACACAACAGCTCAAGAACTGCCCCTGGCCTCCGTAACTCACTTCCTTCCTAGGATCATCACAGGCGCCCTGACTCTGTAGGTCTGTGTCTGTAGGGGTAGGTGAGGCTGAGCAGCACAGATCTTCCTGTGCCTTCTCAGATTCTCAGAGGTCTCCGACACTAAGTGACATGAGGCTGGACCTGAGGCACTCTGTGGAGAACTGTGTCTGTCATTACACCACACAGTGTCAGCAAATGCTGCCTGGAACACCCAGCCGTGCAGATATTTTATTATGCATTTGGGTTTCTGCTATTATAGAAACATAATGTTCCCTTGTGAAGAACAGACTTCTCATTCACGTTCCCCCAGCGTCTTCCCTTAGCGTGTTAGTACAAGATTAGTACTTTTTGGTTTGGTTTTTGAGACAGAGTCTATATATCCCTGGCTGGCCTAGATGCTCCTCGAACTCACAGAGATCCTCCTGGCTCTTCCTCTCCGGTGCTGGGATTAAAGGAATGTGCCACCATGCCCTGCCCAATTATTTCCTTAAAACTTATTAATTTATTTTGTGTGTGGTGGGGAGCGAGGGACTTGATTTCCACTGCCTGTGTGTGTCTGTATTTGTGTGTGTGTGTGTCTGTTTATTTGTGTATTTGTATGTGTGTCTGTGTGTTTGTGTGTGTATTTGTTTGTTTGTGTCTGTGTATTTGTGTGTTTATGTCTGTGTGTCTGTGTGTTTGTGTATGTGTGAATCACTGGACAACTTTGGGGAGTTGGTTCCTTCTTTTACCATGTGTGTCCTGGTGATCAAACTTAGGCGATCAGTAAGTTCCTTTACCTGTTGGGTTATCTTGCTAGCCTCCAAAATGACTCTTCCTTTGAATTGCACTGTGTTAGAAAGTTTGATCTTAAATACTGCTGTTTAAGGGCTGGCGAGATGGCACAGTGGTTAGGAACACCTGCTGCTTTTGTAAAAGTCAAGTTCAGTTTCTAGCACATCTGACACTCTCCTCTGGCCTGTTTGATTATCCACACTCCTGTGGCAGCACACACACACACTATAAAATAAACTCTTTTAAGGCTTAAAAATTGCTGTTTGAATTAAGTTGAGTTTGATAAAAAAAATTCTATGAGTTTTGTTTTTTGGTTTAGATTGGGACAGAATTTCTAACAATATAAGATGCTCTATGTCCTACAGAATCAAAAACTTATCCAAAATTTAATTATTTTAGGGGGAAGTGAGAAATTTTACTCAGCTATTTTATTTTAGTTTTGAGGCATAGTTTCATATATTCCAGGTTGACCTTGAACTCACTGTGTAGCCAAGGATGACCTTGGTCTTCCTGCCTCTACTGCCTAGGATCTGGGATTACAGGAGTGCATAACCACATTCAGTCTACCTGGGGCTCAAAGTCAGGGTTCCATGTGTCTCGAGTGAGCACTGTATTGACTGAACAGCATCCCCAGCCCAAGATCCAGTTCTTCCTGTATAAATCCATAACCTATCTAGCACATTAGCATGCAAATTTGCTTTTATCTTTAATAAATGGCACTATGTGTATACCAAAAACTGTTTTTAAATCAGTTTCTGTGCCTGGAGGGTGTCTCAGCAGGTAAATGTGCTTGCTGCCAAGGTTAGGAACTTGAGTTTGATTCCCTGGGACCCCATGGCAAAAGGAAAGAACTGTCTCCTGAAAGTTGTCTCTGACCTCCACACTTTGGCCACATGCATGGGCACACATACACTCATAAAATAAATACGTGAACATAAAATAAATAAATTTCTTTATGATTTATTGTGAGTAGGTGTTTGAGTTTTTGACCTGCTTTACATATCTATGTACCTATGGACCTGAAGCTACATAATTTCTAAGAGGCCAAGCAGGATCAGGAGTTGAAACAGTTTAAAGGGCTGTTCCAGTACCCCTGAAAACACACTAGAACTGTTCACACCTGCTAGGCTTTATGAAGGGCTTACTGCATGCCCGGTCTATGATAGACACAGTGAGGGCAGAAAGGCCCTCACACATGGCTCCGGTTTGCAAGACATCTGATTGCTGGAGGGAGGCCTCTGCTGTGCTTGGGTGGGGAAGAGCCCCTCTCACCTCGCCCATCCCCCCCCCCCCGAGCTGAGTAGGACTGGAGAGCACCCAGGGAACTGACTAGACGAAGACAGGTCATTATTGGAGCTTCATTTGCTAACATAGCTTCTCCCCGTATATCCTGGTACTCTGTTCTTGACCCTTAAGTGACACACTGGCCATTGCGGCTGCACACCTGCCCAGACCCTAAGGCTGTTCTCAGCTGTGCTCCACCCCCCACATCTGCATGGGCCTGGGTTTTCTTTGGCTCCATTCTGAATAGCAGGACCCAGAATTCACCTGGAGGCCTGGAGGGAAGGCTGTGGACAAGGACGAGGGTTGTAGACTGCAGTGACTCCAAGTCAGTCCAGCTTCAGGGTGAGAGCAAGGCTGAGGAGGAAGGTTCAGCACTGGGCACAAGAGTGAGAGCTGCAACTGATTCCAAACCAACAGTCTGAGGAGGGCTGGGATGGGAGCACAAGAGACAGTCATGTAGAGCCAGTGTCCAGACAAAGGCTTGCTTGAAGACCAGGTTTTGTGTGTGTGTGTGTGTGTGTGTGTGTGTGTGTGTGTGTGTGTGTGTGTGTGACAGAGAGAGAGAGAGAGAGAGAGAGAGAGAGAGAGAGAGAGAGAGAGCTAAAAATCACAAAATGTTTAACTTGGAGAGCTCAGAATATGCTGCCAAGGGACCCTTCAACTGTGCACAGCCAGCTACTGGGCCCTAATGGCCCCACCCAGTTTGCTGCACTGCAAGATCTTGGGTGACTGTGTCAGGAACCTAGCAAATATTTGTACAGTGACAACCTGGGCAGGTTTTTGTCTCCCCCTAGGGCTAACCAGGGCACCGAGGCTCCAAGGATATTCTTGTCTTACTGCAGCAGCAGAGGCTCTGGCCCTGTGGCAGGGTGGCCAGCAACTCTCACAGGGTTGGCCTCCAGGTTGGTGGCATCCACTGCTCCTGCTTCACGAATGAGTGGGCAGCAAACAGTGTTGGATGTGGCTTTGGGCACACGCTGGTGGCCAGGGAGGAGGAGAAGCTGAGATGCTTAAAACTCAAGCAGAGGCTGGAGCAGAGCCAGGACTCCGTGGGATTGTAGCCTTGTTGGGTCATCTTAGCTGCTTCGAGTGAGCAGCTCCGTTCATCTGACAAATACAACCAAGCACCCACCAGATGCTGGTCTTGCCCCAGAAAACTGTTGTGCAGCTCAGAGAGCTCATGTGGTAGCTGGCATTGTCCCTCCGGGAGCCTGGTGGGGGCTTAGTGTGTGCTAGTGTGTGAAGCCCACTTCACACAGAGCCCTGGTCCCACTGTCTTAGCCCTTAGGAGGGGGTTGGAGGTAGGGTTTCCCTGAGGTCAGAGGAACTCCCCCTGTCTCTTTCCTTCTTAAACCTATCCTGGCTATAGAATGGGCAGCTGGGAACAAGGCCCATCAGAGGTGTTGCTGGATGGACCCAGAGCAAAGGGCTGGAGTCCACCTGGAACCTTCCAAGTCCACCTTTCTCCTTGAAGTGCAGCCAAGTTCATGGGCAAAGGGCCCTGTCAGAGAGGTCAAAAGTGCAAATGCCTTTGCTTTCCAGTCTGTGTTGTTTTTACTCTGCTCCAATGGACACTGGACTTCTTATTCTTCCTCCCCCCCCCTTCCCCTCTCTCTCTGTTTTTCGAGACAGGGTTTCTCTGTATTGCTTTGGAGGTTGTCCTGGAACTCGCTCTGTAGACCAGGCTGGCCTCGAACTCACAGAGATCTGCCTGCCTCTGCCTCCCGAGTGCCGGGATTAAAGGCGTGAGCCACCAATGCCCGGCTCTCTTTCTTTTTTGAAACAGGGTCTCGTGTGGGCCAGTTTGGCCTCAAACTTAACTATGTAGCCCAAGATGACCTAGAACACCTGATCTTCCTGCCTATGTCTTCTGAGTGCTGAAATGATAGGCATGCACAGCTATACCTGCTAGGTTAGGGATGACACCTTGAGCACACTACACAAGAATTCCAACTGAGCAACTTTATCAGCCCTGGACACATTTCTACCATAAGACAACCTACATTTAACTACCCGTGCAGATGAACTCACTGCCTTCTAAGCAGCATGGGAAAACACCTTTTCTTTGTGTTCTGTCAGCTAGAGGGTGCCTTATCAGATTAACTGTCCAGGGGCTGAGCAAGCAACCTGGGAAGATGAGTGGAGGAAGCACTCGATATGGGCCACGGAAGTCAAAAGGGTCGGGGAGGGCGCTGAAAGTTGGACTATGGAAAAGCCCTGCTTAGGCCTGGTGTGGGGTAGAAGGGAACATAGCCTGCCTGTTAGCTCATAGTGTGGTTGCCTAGGGACATGCCAAGGGAAATGCTGCCCCTCTGTTCCCTTATCCAGCACAAGTCATGCCTCTGAGCACACACTGAGACATGCTAAGGTATGCATAGGACACCAGAAGGCTGGAGGCCAAATTACAATACTTCCTGCCAGGCAGACAAGCCCCAAGGGATTCAGGTGGAGCTGTTGTGCTCTATCTGTGTACTCAGTCTCAGAGAGCATTTGTCTGAGGATCCACTGGACCATCTAATGATGCTCTACCATGAGTAATGAAAGTGAGACTGAGTTCAACAAAGAACTGAAGGGAGATCTCAAGAGTAGCAAAGTAAACAGGATCCCAGACAAAGAATCTGCTAATTGTTCTGCTGAAGGGGTTTACATGAGCTGTGAGTTGCAACTGGGAGAAGCAATTAAGTGCCACTTGTTAACATGCCAGGGTTTTGAGGCAACCAACTCTGTTCTGAGGATGCTGGAGCCTGACCATGCTCCTGGCTTCAGAGATTTAAAAAAAATATATTATTTTTAAGGTTTCACATAAGTATATATTGTATGTTGTACACATCCCCATTCATACCTGCTTCCTTCTCTTAACTCTCTCCTTCCGTTACTCCCCTTTGTCCCTGTAGGTTAGTATCAGTTGTTAACTTGACACAATCTAGGATCATGAGGAAAGACTCAGTGAGGAATTGTCTAGGATTCAGTTGGCCTGCAGGCATGTTTGTGAGGGACTGCCTTGATTAAGTTAATTGATGTGGGAACACCCAACTATGATGGCTGTTCTTGGTTGTCAGCTTGACCACATCTGGGATTAACTAAAACCCAAGTGTCTGGGCACATCTGGGAGGGATGTTTTCTTAATTAAACCACTTGTTAATCTGGATCTTTTGTGGTGTGAAGATACACCTTCAATCGGGGCTACACCTTCTGGTGGCAGGCTACATAAAGGACATGGAAGAAGGGTGCTTTCACACTTTGCCTGCTTGTGCTCACTCTCACAGTCAAGTCCATCCTTCACTGGCATTAGAACCCTTACATCTTAAGGCTTCTAGAGTATACTGAAGACCAGCTGAGACATCCAGCCTTGTGGACTGAGCTCGGACTGAAGTGATTCTTGGCCTTTCTGTTGGTAGAGAGCTATTGTTGGACTGGCTGAACCACAGCTTGTAAGCCATTCCAATACCCACCCCCATGTACATGGATAGATTCATTCTATATGTCCTGCTTCTCTAGAGAACCTTGACTAATACTAAGCAGGTAGCACCCTCTTTGGGCTTGGGTCCTGGACTTTGGGTCCTACATTTTGGGGTAAGTGTAGTGAGGGCTCCGAGCACAAGCAGTGTGCACACATTCATTTCTTCTGCTCTTGACTGTAGGTGTCAGGTGACTAACACTGACTCAGCTTGCCACTGTCTTTATTTCCCCACAATGATGTACTGTTACCTGGAATTGTGAGATACAATAACCTTCTTTCCCTTGAGTTTCTTTTTGTCAGAAATTGAACTAGGAGAGTCCTGCTAGATAGCTTTATTTTTTTTATCATGTCAATACACACACAATTTTATGCATTCCCATAAAACCTAGGAACCATACAGAAGACCAAATACTCTTTCTCAGACTGGCTTAATTTGCCTAATATGATTATCTCCAGTTTCATCCATTTTCCTGAAAAATGAACAATTTTGTTGTTCTTTATGGCTGAACAAATCCCACTGTGTATCTAGATCACGTTTTCCTCATCCACTCCTGTTGTCACACACTTAGGTTGCTCCATAGCTTTCCTATTGTCAACAGTGCTGTGGTAAAGAGGGACGTACAAGAACCTCTGTGAGGGGTCAGCCTTGCAGCCTTGGGGTTTTTTGAGTCAGTGATACTCAGTAGGTCTAGGAACTGCTTTCTGTCCCATATATACCAGGTAGACACAAATTTGCAGCTTTGCTCAGTTTGACTCTCTGCTGCTGTAATAAAACACTGGCCAAAAGCAACTTGGGGAGGAAACAACTTATTTGGCTAATAGGTACTGTCCATCACTGAGGGAAGCCAAGGTGGGAACTCAAGGCAGGAATCTGGAGGCAGGAACAGAAGCATTCCAAGGAGGAATGATGCTTCCTAGCTTACTTCCCCTGGGTTGCTCAGAAACCTATCTTATACTGTCCAGGCCCACCTACTTAGGGATGACACTGCCCACAGTGTACCTTTCTATATCAGTTAGCAATTAAGAAAGTGCTTCACAGACATATGAACAGGCCATTCTGATGCAGGCAATTTTTAAATTGATTTTCCCTAGGTATATCCACATGGGCAACAAAAACTAACCAGGACAGCTGCTATTCAAGGCAACAATTCTAGGTTCCAAGGTCACTTAAATATGTTTACACACACACACACACACACACACACACACACACACACACACACACACACACCACAGGGTCACTGTGGGCCGCCATGTAGAATTTTTAACTTGGTTCATCACTGTAGTGGTTTCATGGTCATATGTAAAGAAGCTGCTACAAGCTATAAATAAGTAAAACCTGCTCCCTAGATAAGTGTGGCCTTTGTCAGCATTAAACCATGCCATCCCTGTTTCTAAAAAAAGAAAGAAAGAAAGAAGGAAGGAGAGAGAGAGAGAAAGAGGAAAGAAGAAGAAGAAGAAGAAGAAGAAGAAGAAGGAGAAGGAGAAGGAGAAGGAGAAGGAGAAGGAGAAGGAGAAGGAGAAGGAGAAGGAGAAGAAGAAGGAGGAGAAGAAGGAGGAGAAGAAGGAGGAGGAGGAGGAGGAGGAGGAGGAGAAGAAGAAGAAGAAGAAGAAGAAGAAGAACAAGAAGAAGAAGAAGAACAAGAACAAGAACAAGAAGAAGAAGAAGAAGAAGAAGAAGAAGAAGCTGGGAATATTTGCTACCTTCTCTACAATTCAGATGGCTTTGCCTTCAGTTGGTTCTTTGTTCACCTAGATGAAAGTCGTATGACAAAGCCACTATTGAAATAAATGGAACTAATGTGTCTTCTCAAAAACAAAACAAAACAAAAAACCAAAAAAGTTTTACAACAACCCAACTTGGCTCTGTCTCATCTAGGGCTGTCTGTGTGTGTTGTGGTTAATGTAGACTATGCTCATGAAGTTTGGGGCCCTGGGAACTGGGCTCAAATGGAGAGCCCCTTACTTACTAGTCATTTGTTCCTGAAGATATTTCCCATGACTCCAAAGGCTGATTTTGTGTTTGCAGATAGAAACAATAGGACTTAAGGGAACCAGATGGGCTGATGACACTAGAGCCCCACCTGATTCCAGGTGTCTATGTATGCTCAGACAATGCTGGTGCCCTGCCCTTGCCCAGGGTGGGAATGTTTTCTTCACTGCCACTCCTGAGTGGGAGCATGTATCGTATCACTGGAGAATGAAGGCTGAAGCCCACAATGCTTTGTCAGACCACCCACCTGGCAGAATGACTAACATGCAGAAACCCAGGCATGGTGGTGTTCCTGTCATCCCCGTCATCCCCATCATTCCCTTTCAGAAGGACTCCTGAGGCTCGCCAACCAGCCTAGCCTACTTGGTGAGCTCTAGGCCAGTGAGAGACCCTCTCTCAACAAACCAGTGGACAGCTTCTAAGGGACTATTAACACTTGAGGTTGAACTCTGGCCTCCACATGCATATATGTTTATACCTTATTCCCAAAGGTTCAGGGTCTCCAGAGAGCTTAAATTTGATGCCTGTCTTCAAGGCTTTCCCTGATGTACTAAGGCAGTTTTGAGGCTCTTGGGGGTCATGGGACAGGCCTGGGCCATATGAACATGCATGCCTATTCATTATGTCCTCTCCACTGAGTCAGGATACCATGGTTCACCGGTCTCTGGAAGATACTAGTCCAAGCCCATTGGCTCATTTGTCAGTGTAACAAAGAATGTGTGTGGGGGGTGTGTGTGTGTGTGTATGTGTGACTAGAACACCACCACGTCTGGATTTTTACTTGTTGCGTTCTGGGAATCTCACTCAGGGCCTCATGTTTGTATGGCAAGCTCCTTACTGACAACCTATCTATTCCTTTAGAATTCTTATATGTGTTTCCCCTGTAGGATCCTAAAGGCAGGGAGAGCACTACACAGCTATAACAATGGCATGAAAGGGGTCCACTCAACACCCCAAAGCAGCACAGTTAGAGACCAAGATAATACACTATCAACATCCAAGTCACTGATATCAGGTGCATTATGGGTATCAATCCCATCTGTACTTACTCTGCTGCCAAAGGGCTGGAGTGGCTCACTGGTCTCTAAACCTTATCCCCAGGACTCTTCTGTAGGATGGGTGTGATGTTCGGTTTTAATCGACACAATCTAGAATCCCCTGAGGGAAGGACCTCAGTGATTGACCTGTGGGCATGTTTGTAGAGGATTGTTTTGATTGTGTTCATTGATATGTGAAGACCTAGCCTACTGTGGGTTTGAGTCTTGGGCCACATAAGGGTGGGAAAAGCAACTGAGTAGAAGTAGCATTCACGCATTTGTTCCTCTCTGCTCCTGACAGTGGCTGTGACATGATGAGCTGTTATAAATTCCCACACCCTGATTTCTCTTCTACGACAGACTTCAATGGGGACTTGGGAGTTAAAATAACCTTTTCTTCCCTGAGTTGCTTTTTTTTGTTGTTGTTACTGTTGGGATATTTTATCACAGCAACAGAAATGAAACTAGGGCATTGGGCTTCTAGGTGGCCAATGAGCAGAAACAGAGTCTCCATTGCTTGACTCCACGGGCAGCGAGGGGTCCCCCACTGCATGATTCCATGGGCAGGAATGGGGTCCTCCATTGCATGACTCCATGGACAGGGATAGGACTCCCCACTGCATGACTCCATGGGCAGGGATGGGGTCCCCCACTGCATGATTCTTTGATCTATTGGGTCAGTGTTTACATATCCTCTATTGGAGCATTGTGCTTGACTTTCCTGGGAAAACACTGTGGAAATCAGTGGACCCATCTAGAATTCTTACAGAGAAGCAGTGTGAAATGTGCTCTGATTATAAAAACATTAAATTGGACTAGAGAAACGGCTCAGCTGAAAGCTCTTGCTACAGATGCATAAGGACCTGAGTTCACTCCAGGACCTACCATCCCAGTCCTAGTTGGCTATGTGGGTTTCATTCACCAGCCAGCCTAGCCTACATGGTGAGTTCCAGGCTAGTGAGAAATCCTGTTTCAAAAAACAAGGTAGATGGCACTGAAGGATGACACTCAAGGCTGACTATGGCTTTACACACACACACACACACACACACACACACACACACACACACACACACACACACCCGAGCATTAAATTCTGTATGGTTGAAATGGCACAGGAAAACCTGCCTGCTCCAGGTTCGTCCATCATTCCCACATGCTGCACTGAGGTGGTGGGGTGAGCTCCAGAAGGCTGGAATCTTTGAGTCTGAGGTACAGCTCCCCAAGGCCCAGTGTCTGAGTGTAGGGACCTAGAAGGAGACAGCACCATCCCTTCCTTACCCAGGTCCCCTCCGACTGAGGCCAACCTTTGCCTCCCATCAAGAAGCAGCAAATGGCAGCACAGTCTGCAGCCTGGATATGGAGTCAGTGCTCACATCATATGGTTGATACAGCAGACTCTGGGTACCCAGTGGAGTGAGGCATGCACCCCCAGGCTAGGCATCACTGAGAAGACAAGGCTACTGCTTGTTGAAGTACCCCCTTTCTACCCAAGGCTGCTCCCTGCTGCCACTTTTAAGCAGCATGCTACTGTTTGGATACAGATGTGTTCCCCAAAGGCCTAAAGGTCAAAGGCTTGGTCCTTAGCCTGTGGCACTGTTGAGATGGGGTAGAACCTCTACGAGTTGGGACCTAGTGGGAGGAAGTTAGGTCACTGGATGTCATGTTAGTTTTTCCTGGGGAGACGTGATGCTTGGTGACCAATGTGTTTACTGGGCTTACTTACAGGGCGTGTGTGAAGGGTTACTTCCAGGAGCATGAGCGTTCACACCACACTGTGAAGTCCTAACCCCATCATGGATGACGCCCTCATGGAAGCTGCATCAATTAACCTTTCACTTCCTATAACACTGGCATCTCTCAGGCTCACATGTAGCTGGGGGAGAGGAGGACCGAGTAATGGCTGCAATCTCAGGTGAGGGTCCTGTGAGCTTCCCTCCCCTTCTTCTATTAGGAAGTCAAGGGCTCCATCACCACAGCTCGGTCTACTACTAAATACTCTACTTAGCTATCATGACTATTGGGTAAAGGTGTCTCTACTGCAAGATGGCTGATGAGATGGTCATATTAATCCCAGAGGCAAAGGCATATTATACCCAGAGAACCCGACCCTTCTCTACTTCCTGGCTGCTGTCAAGTGAGCAGCTTCTTCGCCTGTGCACCCTTGCCATGAAGTACACAGTGTCACCACAGGCCCAAAGCAAGAAAACCAAGGAATCCTGGATTGAAACTTGTCCTCTTTATACATTGATTCTCTGAACCATTTTGTAACAGTGATGCAAGATGACTAGTACATAATACTATGAGGAAGGGACTTTTTGGGTAAGGTAACTGAGACCCACAGAAGTAAAGTAAAGTGACTGGTTTAGCCTGCATCTGTGCTGGAATTAATCCCAAACAGCCTGGTTGTCTGTCCTCACAGAACCAATGGATTGGAAACTTGGAGAGGAGAAAGGTGGACCATGGCTTGGGAGACAGACCAGAGGCCTCATTTGCTTTCTGAAGTTGAAAATTCCAGGTTATGGTTTGGGGCATGAGAGAGTCAAGCTCTGGAGTTAGGAAGTGGCAATCAGGTTTAGAAAATTCAGGGCAGCAGGCCATATTGGCAGTAGGGACCTGGTCAAGGACAAGCAGGAGGGAGACAGATGACCAGGCCCAAGAGGTTCAGCAGCCAAAGGCCTTATGGGGGCTGGGGTCTCACAGCATCACTCTCGGATGATTGACCCAAGGGGAGCACAAGTCCCTCCGTCTAGAGTCCCATATCCACACTCAGAGTCATATGGACTTTGGAGGGACTGTTTGATGGCCCTTTGGTCAAGGGCTTGATTGCCATCCAAGCACAAAGACCTGAGTTTGATGCCCAGAACCCACATGACAAAGCTAAGCAGGTCAGTCTTCTCCTATAACGCCAGCATTGGGAAGCAGAAACGGCGAGAGCACAGGCTACCCCATACAGAGAGCTCTGGATTTGGCAAGAGACCCTGGCTCAGAAAATAAAGTGGTGATTGAGGAATGAATCTGTGTTGGTAGCTGATCTCTACATGTATGCAAAATGTGAGTACACCTACCTGCATGCACACATATAACCCCACCCCCCAAAACCAATAAACTCAAAATAATCCAGATGTCATTTAGAGAGGTCAGTGAGATGCCTCAGCTCACTGAGTAGACCAGGGCACGCCTCCTGCCTGCTCTGCACAGACCCCAAGTCCACTATGCCAGGCTCTAATTCTCTTGTGCCCTGTGAACTGATTGATCTCTACCTTCCAAACAAACCAAAGCTCCAGTAAGCCGAAAGCACTGACGCTGCTCCATAAACAAGTCCCTAGTCCCAGAGGCATTCTCACAGATATCATCTAACTCATTGGCCCATTGGCATAAAACCCACAGAGCCAGGTAGAAATCCCCATGACAGTACAATGGGAAAGTTTAGCTTCTCAAGGGCCCGAGGCTGGTTTGGGGGTGGAATCCCAATATAGCCATCTACTACCCAGAACAAGCTATGGAGTCAGACACCTTCCATTTGAGAGAGCAGGGACAAGGGACAAGACTCTACCGAACCTGCCTCCCAACTGCCAAGGGAGTAAGTGGGGGACGTTCCCCCGAGGAAGAAACAGATTTGCCTAATGTCTTTAGAACGGCCTCCAGTGCCCCAGGCCCTCCCATACCCAGGCCATGAGGAGCTGGCCAGGTGAATCCCTCTCTGTGGTCTGATCTATGTTTCCCCTGCTTTGCTGGCTTTGGGTTCCATGACTCCACCTACTGCCCCACACTGTCTCCTTAGCCTAGTAGGACCTTTTTCCTTCTGTGCCTCTCTCTTCACAGGTCACCCTTCAAGCAAGGTCCTGGTGTTAGAGTGACCTTCTGACACTCACATCTCCTACCCCTGGTAAAAATCTGGACAAAGCTAAGAGATGGTCTTAGTGGCAAGGGTGGACATAGGCACTGTGTATATGTAGGTGTGCATGTGTCCACCAGGGCCCAGGGTTGGCTTGATGCTGCTTAGCCTGTAACCTGGTTACTTCGTTTGGCTTTTGGCTTGGGCTCTCCGTAACTTCCCCATTCTGTGGGCTTCCTTCCTTCCTCCTTCAGGTCCTCTCACCTGGCAGGACTGGTTTTATCCCTGGCTAGGTGGCTTTAACAGGATCAGGATCTGAGCCCAGCTGGGGTCCAGAATGAGTCTCTGTCTAGCTGCTCTCCTCTGGGGTGTGTGTGTGTGTGTGTGTGTGTGTGTGCGCGTGCGTGTGTGTGCATGCACATACACACACATGGATTTGCATATACTCAGGTAGGTGAGCAAAGGGGTCAGAGGTCAGCCTCTGCTGTTGCTCCTCTCGACAATGCCACTTTGTTTTTATGAGACAAGATCTCTCATTGACCTGGAACTTACCAATTATGAGAGGCTGGCTGGCCAGTAGGTCCCAGGGATCCACCCACTTCCTTCTTCCCAGAACTGGCCATACAAATGTGCACCACCATGCCCAAGATTGTTTTCCTTTTAATCATGAGTCTGGGTACTGAACTCAGGTCCTTTTGCTTGTAGAGCAATCACTTTACTGACTGACCCACGTCCCTAGCACTGTCTTAGTATCTCTTGCCCTCCCTGCTTCCCTCATTCTGTTCTGGGCCTGGCTGGCAAGAAGAACTATGCTATTCCAGTCCTAGAGTGTGACCTGGACTCCTTACCCCACCTCATGCCATCAGCTGGACTGCAGATGGAAAAGGTTGTCTTGACGCCTTGGTCCTGATGACAGACTCATTTGGGAAGGGTCTCTTCTGAGTCTCTGATGGGCCAAGTGAGGAGTGGGGATGTTTGGACATCCACATGCCAGGCATGATACTCGGCCCCTCTCCACTGCCGACACCGGCTTCTAGGAAGGGACCATCACTCACCCATACTGAGAACCTGGCTGTCCCTGACAAGTCCCAGGGCTATGAGCACCTGTGAAAATGAACCACCTGGACATGGTATCCATGCCTGGAAAGAGACATCGTGATTTGGACATGAAATATTCCCAGGTTCATGTGTTTGACCATTCAGTCCTTAGATGGTGGCACTGCTTGAGAAGGTTGTGGAGGCCGAGCCTTGTTAGAGGAAGTGGATCACTGAAGAAGGGTCTTAAGGGTTCAGTGTCTGGCTCACTTCCTGCCTTCTCTCTGTTTCCTGACTGCAGATGCCATGTGCCCCAAGCTCCTGCTGCCATGCCTTCCCCACAGTGATGGATGGCACCTTCAAACCACCAGCCAAAATCAGCCCTCCTTTCTGTAAGCTGCTTGTCTGGTGTTTGGTCAGAGCAGTGAGAAGAGCCACATGCTGTCACCACAAGCTTTCACCTTGTTCTCAGGGCCAGGTGCTCAGGAGAGCAAACCCAAAGCACGATGGGAGGTACACGGCAACCAAACCACACTTCCCCACATTTCCTCCAGACATACCTTGGTCCCTCAGATGCTCACCTCGCCTTTAAGGTCACCCGAGTCTCCAGTCATCTCCAGAAACCCTTTCAACATTAGTGGCTCATGAATTTTCAAACCATTCTAGAACCATGAAGAAGTCAAACTACATTCTCAACACATAAGCCTGGATAGGTGAATCTTTCTCCAAACCCAAGTTTCTCATCAAGTGGTGCTGGGAACTACATTTGAATCCTCTGCAAGAGAAGTCGTCGGTTTTAATTGCTGATTCATCTCACCAGTCCGATCTCTTTCTTGAGACAATAACTCTCCTTTGCCTGGTGGATCTTTTTGTTGTTGTTGTCCCCACCCCCTTGGTTTTTCGAGATGAGATTTTTTTTCTGTGTAGCTTTGGAACCTATCCTGGCACTTGCTCCATAGACCAGGTGAGCCTTGAATTCACAGAGATCCACTTGCCTCTGTCTCCTGAGTACTGGGATTAAAGGCATGCATCACCACTGCTCAGTGCCTACTGTATCCTTTAATTTCCCCAAAGCTCAGTTTCTTTTGGTCTCCATAGGCAGCCCCTCCCCACTCTCTCTCCTGCATTCATGTTCACTCACAGGAAAAGAGAGTTCAACAAGAGCCTAATAATCACCACCTCCCATCACCATTCCCCAGCATTTGTGCTCAGAGGCTTAGTTAGGCTCTGGTACAAAGCGAACAAGACCCAAAGCCCCAGGCTCCCAGCCAGGCCCTGAGGCTAGTCCTCTGTAAATATTGACTGTTTGCCTTTCATGTTCATGCAGTGCCTCCCTGAGCAGGCAGGTAAGCAGGTGCCTGTCCAGTGCCCCACCACCACCAAAGAGAAGTGGCTTTTCAGCCTCCACATCCATCAGGATTCCCAGAAATGTCCCTACTTGTCTGCAAGGGTTAGACACTAGTGTGAGTGTGTGTATGTGTGCAACCGTGTGCTTGTGTGCGCGTATCCCCAAGGTGACATCTATCTGCCTGGCGGTTGCTGTGCCAGCCACCAGGTCCAACTCCACCTGCAGACCCTGTTGTGTGGTGATCTCTGGAAATCCAAGCTGACATTCCAGACGATGCCATGCAAGCAATTTGCCCTGAGGCATCACAGAAGTAAATCGGGAAGCAAATACATGGTATCTTCAGAAAGCTGAGGAACAGAACAAGGCACAAACTGGGTAAACTCATTTGTTTTGAGGACCAAGGATTTGAAGGCCCATGCAGGATTTTCTGCATGCCAGGGAGGCAGCACTCTACCAATGGAGTTACATTCTAACCCCTGTCCCCTACACAGTTTCAAGAGTTGCTTACTTAGGGCCAGCCCTAATCCTCAAGACTCCTTCTTGGTATGTGTGTGTGTGCGCACATGCAGAGATCAGAGGATAACCTCTAGAGTGGACCCTCATCTTTCAATGTGTTTGGGACACATCTCTCTGTCGTTTTTTTTCTACTGCATACCTGCCAGCATCTGGGAATTTTCCTGTTTCTGCCTCATATATCCCAGTAGGAGTCCTGGGATTACAGATGCTTGCACTACCCATGGATTAGCCCTCAGGCAATCGGGTTGTCACAGCAAGTTCTGTGCCCACTGAGCCATCTCCTTGGCCACTTCCCCTTCGTTGAGTTATTTCAGCTACACATATATCTTAGTTAGGTTTCTATTACCATAACAAAACACTGACCAAAAACACCTTGGAGAGAAAAGGGTTTATTGTGTTTACTTATCCTGGATCACAGTCCATTGAGGGAAGCCAAGGCAGGAACTCAGAGCAGGAACCTGGAGGCAGGAACTGAAGACAGGCCATGGAGGAAAATTGATTACTGGCTTGCTTTCCATGGCTTGCACAGCACAGCCCACTTTCTTATGCCAGGACCACCTGCTGAGGGATGGATGGCAATGCTCATAGTTTTCTCAATCAGTCATTAACCAAGAAAATGTCCTACAAACTTGTCCACAGGCTATCTGATGGAGGCATAGTGTTGAGGTTGGCTCCTCCTAGATGACCCTAGCTGTGTCAAGTTGACAAAAAAAAAACTAATCATACTTAAATATGATTAAAAAACATACAACCCCCCACATACTTAAATATACATCTCTAAAAGATAGGAGTGCTCTTTAAATTCTACAATGTTACTATCAGAGATGATTTTTTATAGCTTTATGTGCAAATCAGGACCCAGACAGCATCCACACATTGCCCTGTTGAAACTCTGCAGTGTCTTTTTGTTATTATTGTTTTGTTTGTTTGTTTTTTCAAGACAGGGTTTTTCTGTAGCTTTGGAGACTGTCCTGGAACTCACTCTGCCTCCTGAGTATTGGGATTAAAGGCATGCACCACCACCTCCTGGCTCTCTACAGTGTCTTTAATATTTAGTACTGTACACATACATGTGTGTATGCACACACATACATACACGGACACACACACACACACACACACACACACACACACACACACACAGAGAGAGAGAGAGAGAGAGAGAGAGAGAGAGAGAGAGAGAGCTTTTGCATGAGTTGGTGTTGTTCACTTGCTATGTCGTTGAGGATGACCTTGAACTCCTAATACTCCTGCCTCCATCTCCAGAGTATTTGGATTAAAGGTGTATACCACCATGCCCCGTTTCTGTGGTGCTTGGGGTGAAACCCAGATCTGTGCATACTGGGTAAGCACTCTGCCAACAGCTACATCCTCAGCTCCATACGGTTTTCTTTAAAGGCCATTTGTTTACTGGAAAAAGCAGCTCAGGTTTGTGGAGAGCTCTGGGTGCTCTAGGTTCGGCTGATGCTGCCTGTTCCGCCATTCTCACTTATCACATTCCCTTTTCATCGGAATTTGCCTGTCAGATGGTTTGCGGTACAGCTATGTGTTGTTCAGTGATGGAGGCATGTCCTGTAGGCTGTGTGGCAGGTGCTTCCTTCACTGGAAGCCCTCTAGAGAGATGAATACACACAATGGCGCAGGCCAGTCACTCTATGTGGCCTCCTAATGTAATTGAGTGACATATGCACTGCTTTACAGTATGCAATGGTGTGTGTGTGTGTGTGTGTGTGTGTGTGTGTGTGTGTGTGTGTGCCAGAGGAATACCTCAGATGTCATTCCTCAGGTACCAGCTACCTTTTACTTTTTATTTTTTTAACATTAATCACACTTTTGCTCAGTATTGTTTTTTTTAGGTTAAAATATGATTATATAATCCTCTCCTGTTTTTCCCTTCAACTCCTCCCATGCCCCCAACTCCCTTTCCATTCTTTATTATTGATATATATATATATATATATGTGTGTGTGTGTGTGTGTGTGTGTGTGTGTGTGTGTGTGTGTGTGTGAATGATACATAAATGCAACCTGCTGACCCCATTCAGTATTGCTTGTCTGTATATATATTTTTTTAGGGTTGACCACTTGGGATTGGATGACCATTCAGGGGGCTCATCTCTGCAGAAAATGTCTCAGCAGTTTTTAATTTCCTGTAGCTCTCCCTCTAGGGGTGGGACCCCTTGTGATTTTTCCTCCCCAGGTTGGCATGCCTACTGTGCTATCATTGTGCAGGTCTTGTTTTTTTTGTTTGTTTTTGTTTTCTTGGTTTTTTTCGAGACAGGGTTTCTCTGTGGCTTTGAAGGCTGTCTGGAACTAGCTCTTGTAGACCAGGCTGGTCTTGAACTCACAGAGACCCACTGGCCTCTGCCTCCCAAGTGCTGGGATTAAAGGAGTGCGCCACCAACACCCAGCTGTGCAGGTCTTGTTAAACAGCCATACTGATGACATTTTATGGGTGCAGCTTCCCAGCCATTCATAGAACACAGTGTCACACCAGACTTCCTTGTCCCCTAGCTCTTCCTTCCTCAGTATTCCCTGAACCTTAGGGTAGGGACTGTACTGCAGATGTAAAGCAAGGGCTGGCATCCCACACTCATTTCCACTAACTGTGGCTTTCTGCAATGGTCTTTGCCTGCTGCTTACTATTTCTTCTTTTGAGACAAGGTCCCTCACTGACCTGGAATTCACCAAGTAGACTAGACTGGTTGGGCAGCAGGTCCCCAGAATCCACTTATCTTTCCCTCCCCAGTACTGGGATTATGCTCTTGCCATTGCATCAGCGCTCCCTCCCTCCCTCCCTCCCTCCCCTCCCTCCCTCCCTCCCCCTCCCCCTCCTCCCCCCCCTCCCTCCCTCCCTCCCTCCCTCCCTCCCTTCCTCCCGTCTGTGTGTGTGTATGTATGTATGTATGTATGTATGTATGTATGTATGTATGTACGTACGTACGTACGTACGTACGTACGTACGTATCTATCTATCTATCTATCTATCTATCTACCTACCTACCTATCTATCTTGTTTTGTTTTTTATTTTTCGAGATAGGGTTTCACTGTGTAGCTCTGGCTGTCCTGGAACTGACTTTGAACTCAGAGATCCATCTGCCTCTGCCTTCTGAGTGCTGGAATTAAAGGCATGCACCACCGTGCCCAGCTGCTGCTGTTTCTTCTTCTTCTTCCTCTTCCTTTTCTTTTTTCCCTTTTAAACATTTATTTATTTCATTTTATATGTAAACATCTAGCCTTGTGTAAGTATGTGCACCATATGCATACAGTGGAGTTACAGATGGTTGTGAGCCACCATATGAGCTCTGGGAATTGAATCCAGGTCCTCTGAAAGAGCAAGAAGTGCTCTTACACTGGGCCACTGCTGCAGCCAATAGTACTTTTTTCATAAGTAGAATGAATACATTGTAAACTCATCATTAGAAGTCTAACATGGCACAATATAGTAAAAACATGAACAAGTAATGGCCATTCATCATCACCAGGAGCTTAACGCACCATGTGTGACTGGATATACACTGCTTTTACAACTGCGAGTGCAGTAGGCGTGGACACCAACAGCATCCACCTGAGTAACGCCTTGTGTGGCAGTGATGTGAGGGCTATGATGTCACTAAGCAATGGGAATTTCTCAGCTCCATTATCATCTTCTGTGACCATTGTCACATGTGGGGCCATGTCACTTGCTGAAAAGTCCTTAGGTGGAGCATGCCTGTGATCTTCCAGGAATGGAGTTGCCTGCTTCTATTTGCATCTTATCAGCAAACACATAACTGCTGATGTCTTATAAGGTCATAACTAAGCTGTGTTTGAATCGTCTCACTGGCTTTTCCTGTCATGGCTTAGCAGTCTTCTGTAAGCCATCATTTTTCATTCTCTCTCTCTCTCTCTCTCTCTCTCTCTCTCTCTCTCTCTCTCTGTGTGTGTGTGTGTGTGTGTGTGTGTATCTATTCATGTGTAGGCCAGGGATTGTTGTCAGGTCTATTGATGAACTCAGAGCTTACCGATTGGCTAGACTGGGTGGCCAGCAAGCTCCAGTGATCTACCTGTCTCTGCTCCTGATCACTGGGGTTGCAGATTTTACAGACCACACCCAGCTTTTACATGGGGGCCAAGAATCGGAAATCAGGTCCTCACACTTGTTAGGCTCAAGCTTTACCTACTGGACTGTCTCCCTAGCCTGTCTTTGTATGTGTGCCTACTAATATGTCTGCAGTCTACAGGTGCATGTGTGTGTATGGATGCATGTGTGTTGTATGCACATGAATACGCAGACTACAGGATGATCTCAAATGTCATTCTTCAGGTGCTGTCTACCTTGTGAAGGTCTCCCAATGACCTGGAACTTACTGGTTAGGCTCGACTGGCTGGCTAATGAGCCCCCAAGATCCTCTAGTCTCTGTCTCCTCAGTTCTGGAATTATGGGTGTAGACTACTATGTCTGTTTTTTTTTTTTTCTCCTGTGGATTCTGGGAATCCAACTCACATCCTCATGTTTGTACAATAAGCACTTTACCAACTGAGTCATCACCCCAGCTCATCTTTCTTTATTTTCTAGAAGTTTCCATATCACTCTATATTACATCAACTATCTTCCACACTTCGTGGTACAGGAAAGGCAGGATAAATGACTGACAATTTCTCTTTTAAAATAAACTTTTTCAAATTTTCAGAACATCAATGGTTTCCTAAATATCCCTAGGAATGATAAATAAGTTTTAAAAAAATATGATTTATTTTAAGCTGTTTTAACCATTAGTTAATATTTTTAAAACTTCTATGTTATGTGTGTGGGGGGTATGTGCAGGGGCCTACTGAACCAGAGGTGTTCGATTCCCCTGAAGCTGGAGTTCCAGGCAGTTGTGAGTCACCCAGCATGGGTGCTGGGAGCAAACCTGACTCCTCCACAGGGCAGTAAGCCCTCTCAGCCACTGAGCTGTCTCTCTAGCTCACAACTGTCGGCTTAGAGTTCACACAAGGACTTAATCTTGATTGTATTTGCCAAATCTTTATTTTCAAAGGTGACCACATTCTGAAGCGGGGGTTAGGAGGCCACCGAATCTTTTCAGGGAACATAGTTAACCAACGACAGGATGCTGTTGTTATCTTCAGGGACAGGTGGGAAGGGCTGTGGCTGAGCAAGGACACTTGGAATCTCACTTCCTCAACTCCCCTGGCACATGGCACCTCATTGTTTGTCCCGGGTGGCTTGATTGACACTGACAATTCCTTCCACGGGTGGTTGTTGAGAGCAAACAAGTTCACATGAGTGAGTCCTGGGTCTGTAACTGACAGTCCTAAGTGCTACTGTGAGTGTGACATGAAGAGCATCACCACCACAGTCATCTGATGACTGCCTAGGGCTGGATGTGATGGCTATCAGCTTGAAGGCTGCAGTGAGTACTGTGGTTCCCTGCATTGAGCCTTCCTACCTAGGGACGGTGGGGGTGGGGTGCATGTTGACCACTAAGCGCATTCTCTGTGGGCTGCTGAGATGCAGCAGCGGGTAAAGGCACTTTCCACCAAGCCTGATGACCCTGAATTTGATCCCCGGGACACACATGGTGGGTGGGATGGAATTGATCCCCCCAAAGTTGTTCTCTTACTGCCACACATGTGTTGTGGCATGTGCATGCATGTGACAGCACTTGCACACACACACACACACACACCCTTCTGTGTGCCAGACACTGAGACCAGAACTTTATGGACACTACCCCTTCATGTTCATGGCCACTCAGGGATCTCTGTCTCCATTTTCCTTGTGGGAAAGGTGCGATTAGGCAGGCTGGGATATTGGCCCCACAGTTTCTGACCACACACTTGGTTCTCTTTACTCTTCAACCTTCTCTCCCTCCACCCCCTGAAGAGTGCGGAGGTCTCTTGCCCTCCTACCTCCATCTCCCCTAGTTCAATCTGGTAAGCTGAGCTGCCTTGGTACAGAGCCCTGCACTGTGTTTTGAAGCTAAGCCTCCAAGACAAATGTGGGCATTCAAACTGACCACGATAACAGCTGATTTAGCAAGCCCTATTGCTTACCTGGCATCCTCTAAGTGCTTTATTTACATTTACTGCTTATACTGTCCTCAGGAACCCACAAAATATATTCAATCATTAGTCTATCTTTAGTTTTTTATACTGAAACAATTTCAGACTTGAAAAAGTTTTGGAAAACCATTCTAAAGAAGTGTGTGTGTGTGTGTGTGTGTGTGTGTGTGTGTGTGTGTGTGTGTATGTACATGGCCACATGTGTGTGAAGATCAGAGGTTGATGGTGGTGTCTTCCTTGACCACTCTCCACCTTATGCATGGAGACAAGGCCACACACTGAACTTGAACCCAGAACTCACACATTTGGCTAGTCTAGCCAGTCAACTTGCTCTGGGGATCCCACGCTTCCACCTCCCACATGCTGGGTTGCAGGAGGCTACCAAGCAGGCCCAGCTTTTATGTGGGTTCTGGGGAATCTGAACCCTAGTCCTCGTGCTTGTGTGGCAAGTAAGTGGCTTTACCCTCTGAGTCACTTCCCAGCTCCCCACCCACTTCTTCTGATGAACATCTTACACATCCGTGGCTCAGTCATGAAAACCAGGGCATTGGCCTCAGCACAATGTCACCAACTGATCCACAGCCTAGTTTTGCAAGTTTCCCTGCTCACACCCTTTTCCGCTCCCGGATCCAACACAGGGACTCCTCCACATCCCTTGTCACTCCTCCACACCTCCTACCCAGTGATCCTTCTTGCTGGAGCCTTCTCTCCAAGGTCATTTCAGCCTTGTTCATCTTCCTCTACCTTGACAGGTGTCAAGAGTCCTGGCAGACGTTTTCCAGAAATGCCTCTCCATGTGACTCTGTCTTGCATTGCCTCTTGTTTAAACTCAGAGCAGATCTTTTAGTAAGAAAGAATCAGCAAGATAGTTCAGTGGCTAAAGTTGCTTGTTATCGTGTTTGGTAACCTGAGAGCAATCGCTTGGACCCACATGGTGGAAAGAGAGAACTGACTCCTGAAAGTTGTCCTCTGACCTCCAACACGTGTGCTGTGGTACATGTGCCCAGCCACATACATGCGCACACAGATGAAATAAATACGTTTAATTTTTTAAAGAAACTCACAGAAGGGAGGCTTGCCCTGATCAGTGGGGGTTCCATCGGGAGGTTCTCAAGGTCACTTTCATACTGTTGTCAGGGTGAGTGAACCACAGCAGCCAAGAGTAAGAGACCTGGTTAAAATGTAGCCAAGAGCTATCATACCCACACTCCAGGAAAAGGGGTGTACAGATATGTGTTTAATCATTGTGTATCGGGGGGTGCAGTGAGCAGGTCCCCAACCTGTAGTTGGTGGGGAAACAAAGGTGACAGGACAGAGGTAGTGGACAGGGCAGCCAAAGTGAAGCCCCTGCAGTGGGACATCAAGGAGGGCTCAGGTGTGACTTTTCCTGGGGAGACATGAACGAATACTGTCACTAGACTGAAGAAATGATCCCACCTAGTCTAGCTTGGTGAGTCTGAGCTTACTGTGTGTGGTTACTTATGGGAGCATGGTCAACTCAGGCGAAGGCAGCTTCCTCCCAGAAAACCCACCACAGCAGTGATGATGGTCATAAGAGCTGGACCACTCGACTCCATCACAACTTGCGGTGAGTTCTGCTTTTTAGCCATTTTTTACTGCTCTATAACCCAGGGAGGGGTCTCGAAGAGCTTGCCACTTTCAGGGGCTTCCAGAGCTTATACATTTTCTTTACTTCCGGAGTCTTGTAAGTTCACTTAGCTTTCTGAGTCTCAGGTGTCTCCTTCCACACTCCTGGGTGCAGGGGTGGGTGGGAGGACCCTGATAGACATGGGATTGCTTTTTGATTCAGAGGCAATGGCTACACAACACCAGGTGAAGGCAGGTACTGGCCCTGGGATGCATCTGTCCCAGGTAGCCGGGCTAGCAAAGCTTTGGAGTGGAGCCTGAGTCAGATGCCCCAAAGCCACAATCTGTATCTACCTGGGGCTGTAAGCTAAGGCTGGTGACAAGGTGGGTGTAATTGTACAGGTCTTGCTCTGGTACTCCAGTGGGAAGAGCTATGAGTCCTCTCCACTGGGCACTGTTCCCAAGGAAATGAAGCAACGATGAGGTGTAGACCTGGGTCTGCACAGGCCAGAAGCTTCCCCTTCAGAAATTCACTAACCCAGACTGTCATGGAGAAGGGGTGGGGGAGAAAATGGCAGTGTGTATTAGAATAATAGGTGTGTGTGTGTATCTATGTATGTATGTATTTATGTGTAGGCCAGAGGCCTCAATAACTTTCTACCTATTTTTTTTTTAGACAGCCTCTTACTAGACCCAAAGAACACTGACTTGGGTATCCAGACTGCCAAGCAAGCACTGAGAATCTTGCTTCTGCCTCCTTGGTGCTGGAATTACCAGCATGTGTCACCATGCCTGGTTTCTCTGAGGGAACAAACTCAGATCCTCCTGCTTGCATTGCAAACCCTTTCCTAAATGAACCATCTCCTCAGATCATTAATACACATGTCTGATGCAGTTTTCCCATTGTCCCTCAATCTTGCTATTTTACCCTCCTCTATCACATCTGAGGGCTGTTCATGGGATGATCTCCTGCTCAGCCAGCACTGTCTTCCTGCCTCCCCTTGTCATCTTCACTCTTCCCTATTGCTTCTCCAGGGCTTGACACAGAACATGGTAGATACTGGTTTAGTCCCTGCTTCCTATTGTGTGAGTCCTGCACAGCCCAGCCCAGCCAACCAGACAAGACCTTCCTGGGTCCTGGGCCCAGAGGCTCCTCAATGAGATTGTTCAGGAGCTTTCCCTTCCAGGATCCCTGTTTAAGCCCTAGGAACCAGATGCTGTGGCTCCAGGGAAGGGTGGAAAAGATTCATTCCTGGTGCCAATGGCTGGTAGTCAAGGGCAGGGCCTGTAATATGAGACCCATTTTCTGGATGAGAAAGCACACCTCTCCTGCTTGCCTTCCTCTTCTGGTTGCCAGGGCCAACACGGTGCCATTCATGGCTGCAGTCAGGCCCCAGGATTTGCTGTTCCCCCAAACCCTCTGCAGGTACCCCATCTCAACCTTTGCACTGAATCCTTTCTATATGTCTCCTCATGGTAGTTGCTTTTCTCATTCCTATGACAACATATGCAACAAATCAAATTAAGGAAGGGCCTGGTGGGATAGCATGATGTGGCTGGTCACATTGCTATACAACCAGGAAGCAGAGAGCGGGTGATGCTGGTGCTCAGCTGTCCTTTTGGTACAGCCTAGAGTCTGGCCCATGGGATGGTACCACCCACATTTAGAATGGGGCTTCTTTTCTAAATTAATCTAAATCCCAGCAAGCTCACAATCAATATTGTTGTTTACCTCCATGCTACTCACTGGAAGTGGATAGAAGTCACACAAAGACAAAATGTTTCACCTTAACTTGAGCCTCAAACTGTCTTACAACTTCCATCTTCGACACTATGGTCTAGTTGACTTCCGTTCTCCCTGGCATCTTAGACTCTATTACCTCCATCCTTTGGGATGATCTTATGAGGCTTGCTTGCTGTTGTAACCTACAGGAGGGCTCTCAGATCCCAATCCATCACCTAAGTTCTGCATCCTGCCCGATTCCATGCCACTGAAGATGTGTTGGCCTCATGCCTTTGACTCAGGGCCCTGAGGGCAAGGTGACAGAGACTAATGCAAAGTCACAGAGTGCCTCTGGGTTTGTCTGCCCCTGTTGTATTAACCTTGGCTTGGAGGAGAGCCCCATGAGCTGTTTGGTCAGCTGAAGAAGCACCTCCAAGTTCAGTGCATGCTGTAAGTGCAAGGATACTATTTCATTGAGTCTGCACCTGATGTCCCATGATTCCACTTTCCCCATCTCATTCCAGGTCCTTCCTTTGTTTGTCCATCTTCCTCCCTCCTCAGTCCTGTGCACACTGACCAATTCCCACTTCCCTTTCTCTTCTCAGGTGGCTTGTGTCCTTCAGTCCCTCCCAGCCTGCCGCCAAGGGCTCACACCACACTGGTCCTTGGGGCAGCCTTCCGCATACTCTGGCCCTGCTGATGTCTTTCTTCCATAGGCGGGACAGTGGTGGTTGTCTGATCACAGTGCTCCTCATCCCATGCACACGCCTTCTCACTTTGTTCTCCCGATGTCTCATTGTAATTCTGTCCACCACATGATCCCCAACTGTGACCATGGGCAGTCAATGCTGCCTACTGAACAAGGCCATGGGTGGATCCCAGGCTACGGAACAACAGATGAGAGAGGGCCTCAGGACACAGAGCAACCTCTGCTCAGAGTGGCAGGTGTTTGTCCAAGGTCACAGAGCCTCCACGAATTTGGCATATGATCAATGGAAGCCACACATCACTTAGTGACAAGGATACGTGAGGGAAAAAGCATCAAAGGGTTTTGCTATTGTGCAAACATCAGAGTGTGCTGAAACAAACCTAGGCAGTAGCAGCCCACCGCACGCCCAGGCTACAGAACAGACACCTTTGATATTGTCCTCCACGGCCAACTTGCCCAGAGTTTCAAAAATAAAAAATCCCTCAGCTGCCTCCAGACCAGTTCTCACAGACTCTCCATCCACTAGTAAACTGTGATGAGAAACTCCAAGCAGCAGGAGCTGCAGGAAACCCATCATTAGTTACCTCAAGACTTTTCTTTGTATGTTATGTATAGTGAGTGTATGACCGTGTATGTGTTTGCGTATGTGTGCACACGTGTGTACATGTGCAGAGGCCAGAGACTGATGTCAGGTGTCTTCCCCAATCATTTCCCAACATTGTTTTTGAGACGGAGTCTCTCAATGTAGCTGGAGGCTGTCTGATAAGCTCCAAGGATCCTCCTGCCTCCGACTTTCAGTTCTTGGATTACAGGCAACTGACACCATGGTTTCTAAATGGATGCTAGGGATCTGAACTCTGGTCCTCATGCTTGCATGAGACCATTGTGTTACTGACTAACTCTTCTCCTCAGTCCTGCAGCTTTCCCTGTTAGCTGTGCAATGGACTTTTTGCTCTGGGCATGACTGATGATCACACACTGACAGATGTGTGCTGGGAATAGAAATCACACATCACTTTATGTGTGGGTGGCTTCACCATATCTCATTCAAACCCCATTGGGATTTCTGATCTCTGGTAGTCTCATTGTCTTCTGGAGAATTTGAATGTCCCCTATAGTCTCAGATATTTTGAACACTTGGTCCCCAGTAGGTGGCTCTGGGGAGCATGGCACAGCCTTGCTGCAGAGAGACAAAGTCACTGGGGGCAGACTTTGAGGTTAAAAACCTGGTACCACTTTCAGTTTGCCTTCTCTGCTTCATGCTTGAGTTTGAAGAGGGGGGTTCTCGACCTGATACTGCACTCATGCCTGCTGCCTGCTGCCCTGACACGAAGGACTTTCATCCCTCTGGAACTGAAAGCCCAAATAAATTCTTCCCCTCTATAAGTTGCTTGGGTTATTTATGGTGTTTCATCACAGCAAGAGAAAAAAGAAACCACTACACATTCCATGGCACAAATCCTCTAACAGTTTCTGTCTCTGTTCTTTTTCTTTGCTTTATTTGAGGCCGGATCTCATGTAGCCCAGGTTGCAGTCTGGTTATGCAGCCATGTATGACCTTGAACTACTTCACATTTTTAGTAGTGGGATTACAGGCACATGCTACCATGCCTGGTTTTATGTGATAGTGGGGGTGGAATCCAGGGCCTCGTGTATATTAGGCAAGGAACTGAGCTGTGTCCTCAGTTCTGTTCCCTTGTTCTTGTTCTTCAAGGATGTAGCTGTGGTGGAATGTGACAAGACTGAATGGTGACCAATAACCAACACAGATTTTCTACCTTTGCAGTCCTTTGTCACCTTTAACTTCCTTTCTACATCAGCCATTTGACATGGCTTCTTACTGTGCTTAGGGGCTGACATGAATGAAACGGTGGAAGAAAATGGTACAACCAAGGGACATGGGAAGCATGAGATACAAGAGGCTGTTGCCAGCCAGTCACAAAAGTGGTCCCTCACCTATAGAACAGAATGATAATGCTACACCCTATGCATTTAAGGATTACATGAGGCACTTGCTGTAAGGCACTCAGAACAGTGCCAGCCACAGTAGGTTCTCAATAAATTAGAGTGATTGCTATATTTATCATGACTACTTTCTAGTAGGTTGGGTCACACAAAACTGTCATGTTGGATGTCAGAGTGGTCTAAAACTTCAGGTTTCCACATGATACTGTTTTCCCATCGGAATTGGTCTGTCCTGTTTATTAAGTGAATGTGTTTAAAAGGGAACTTAATGGTCCCTATAACATATGGGTAACTGGACAGTGGTTGTGTGACACTTTTTGGGGAGACATGAACAAATTTTCTGCTCATCCCAGATAGGAAACTGATGGCGGACCAAAGTAACACCACCAAAGTCCAACTTTGTAAGCTGATGAGTTTACTGGGATTACTTACAGTAGTTTGGGGGAGTTACTTACAGGAGTAAGGATGACTCAAAGGCAGCTGCATCACCAAAAGCTAACTCAGCATGAGGGATGACTCACAAAAGCTGGAGCTATGATGCTCTCTGCATCATTTGCACACAATTTGACAGGCAGCAGACTATACTCCTCAGTCACTACTTCCTGCTTATATAACCTAGGGGAAGGAAGAACCTGGCATATCTGGTAGGTTTCAGGGAATTTCTAAGCCTTGGGAGTTGTTTGCTTCCTGAGTTTCAACCAGACTCCTTTTAGAATTTCCTAAGTCTTAAGCTTCACTCTAGGATGGAATTCTGTAACTCAGGAGAAATTGCTACACAACAGTAACCTTTCCTATATTTGGCAGTAGTAGCTATTACAATTACCTCAGTTAAGCTTGTTTGCCTTGGTAAGACCCAATGCCAGGCTTCCCTATTTCAGACTCTCAGATTGGAAGGGTACCAAAAGCATGCTAGCCCCACTTCTTCCTTTAAGTAATCCAAAAGTTCTTTTTAAAAGCCTCTTCAAAATTGTGCCTGGAGATGGGGGTGTAGTTCAGTTGGCAGAATGCTTGCCTAGCATGTACAAAGCCCTGAGCTCCATTCATGAATCTGGCACAGTGGTGCACACCAGTAATCCTTGTCCATGTGAGGTGGAGGCAGGAGGACCAAAAATCATCTTCAGCAACATGTCTAGGCTAGCCTGGTCTAAACAGACCCTTTTTTTTGGAAATTGTGACTAGACATCTGAATGGAACAGTCCATCGGTCTGTCAATGTCTCTGGAACCTTTTAACTCCTGGAATTGCTGCTCTGGGAATCTGCTTATTTGTGAGAGCTTCTCAGAAAGGTCACTTTGAAATATGGCTGTAATGTCTCATGAGTTTCCCACTTCCAGCCTAGATCCCCCCTAGAGGGTCCCTCTTCCTATGGGGCAAGGCAAAAGCTATCCATCCCAATCTTATAGCACTACAGATGCAGGAACCCAGACTCAGAGGAGAGACACTTGTCCAGGGTGACTTAGCATGTGGGGTAGGGGACTCCCCAAATCCCTTTCCTGTGTTCATTCTGTGCTGCCAGCAGTTCCTGCAGGACTCTTCACTTCTGCTGCCTCCACCCCTCCCCCGTCAGGCCCAGGGGTACTGAAGGCTTCCTGGAAGGATATCCCACCCTGATGGGCATTGCTCTTGGTGGTCCAGTCTTCTCTCCCTGTGGGAATGGTATCTGGCTTTCACCTATCATAATGCCTGGCACTAAAAACTAGATCCTGGACAATCAAACACGGAAGAAGATATTCATCCCATTTCATTTATTTATTTATTTTGATCAGTTGAGTTTATTAATTCAATGGTTCACATAACCAGGACACTGGGCACAACAGAAGACAGTCTCTAGGAGGCCTCTACCCTACTTCCCCTTCTCAGGAACTCCACTTGGGTCATGGATACCATAAACCTCTGGATGCATTTATTTAGACTTTTGGACATCTGCAAATTTCCCCCTGAAAATGATAAAGAGCTGTGTCCTGCCCACCCACAGCCCACCAGGCCAGTCCCTGCAGAGGGTGAGTCCTGCTGCCTTGGAATTCTGAAATAAATACAGTCAGCATCAAATGTTAGTGCTGAGCTATGGCAGAGTGTCCCCAGCAGCCTTCAGAGAAGCACTGTGAGGACATCTTCAAGGTGTCTTCTGATAGTGGACACCGTGCAATGTGTGGCAGTACCAAGCTGCCTACTGTTTGTCTAGGAAGTAGTCCAGCACTGGGATGCCCTCCTTCAGGCTTTTGCGCTTGTTGGTCTCTGCCACACTTGGCTGGGGCAACTGCTGCTGTTCTAGGAGTCCCCAGGCAGGACCTGCTAGTGGCCATACACACACTGGGAGAAGGTCTGGCCACTGCTGTTGGAGCACAGATCAGCTGAGCCTATTTTTAAAGAAGAAAATTTTGAGGCCCTGAGCTGAGGCTTAGCTGGCAATCATCACTGGATCCAGACTTTGGGCGCCTGACCCTCAGCCTTTCTCAGGCTAAAATGGCTCACATCTACCTTGCTTCTTCAACAGCTACAGAGTGAATCTCCATTAACTCCTACCACACCTGCACTAGAATCTCCTAACTGGCTTTCCTGCTCCCACCCAGACCCTGGCATTCTGTTCCCGGACAGCCACTACTTTGGCAGTATGATGAATCTTGTCAGGAAACCCTGTACCACTTGTTGTTGCTCTTTGGAGCTTCCAGAAAGTCCTGGTCCTGCTGGGTGTTCTCAGACCTCCACTTTCTCCTTGCCTCAACCTATCCTCCACCCTGGGCACTCCAGCCTCCTCATAGCTCTCCAAATAGGAATAATGTTCTATTCCTTCTAACTATACCAGGGACTTTGTGTCCATGTCCTCTAACGCTATGTTTCCAGCATCTGCGTTTCTCTGGATGAGGGATGCACCTCTGACTGCCTGACTCCTCTTCATTGTTTTTTTGAGACAAAGTATTATGTATCTCAGACTAACCTCAAATTCAATATGTAACCAAGGATGAACTTGAACTTCAGATTCTCCTGCCACACTTCCTCTAGTGCTGCAAAACTCCTCCCAGTTTATGCTTTGCTAGTAGTCAAACCCAGGGCCTTATGCCTGTGTAGAAAACACTGTTGACCAAGCTATTGGTAGCAGGGCCTTGGCCCTTGTTGATGCATAGCCTACCCTTCACCTCACAGCACCTGAGGCATGGTCAGTTGTAGACTACAGTGCCTATTGCCTGTTCCAGCCTGGCACAGTGATGCTTCCCAGTACTGGTTGCACCATTGACACCTCACCTTGGCTTCTCAAAACAGAACAAATGGCAGGCATATCCCTTTGAGTGCCCGGGATTGGCCCTGGAGTGTCTTTCATTGTTCCTGGAAATTAGCAGCCACAGGCTCAGGAGAAGTCCTCTGTCCCATGAGCTGGAGCTCTGGGGGAAGAAAAGAAAAAAGACAAGTAAGATCCCTAGGGGGTCCAGCTCTGGGGCCTTTTCGCTGCCTAAGACACACACTTCATTTAGTTTTCATAGTGGAGGGAGACGTGGGGTCTTGTGAGCATCAATTCCCTTGTGGGCTAGGCTAAGTGTCAGACAATGCAGGGAGGAACAGCGCTTTGGCCCCGCTGTCAGTCTCACCCAGATTAACAACTTCATCAGAGCCTTTGTTGATATTGACATTTGGTTGCTAGGTAACGTGTTTACTGCCCAATGAATAGGACTTGAAGGCCAAGGAGGGCACAGTCAACAGATTGGCAAATAAAGCGAACGTGCCATGACTTGATATGCCCATAGTGGTACCCAAGCATAGTGCAGGAGCAGACCCCTCCAGGGGTCTCATTGTCGCCTCATTCCCAGGAGAGGAAAAGTCCAGGTAACATCAGAGCTACTTGGCCTCTTGTCAGGAGTGTTTGGGTACGGCAGTACTGTAATGTAAGGGTCCTACGACACTCAAGTCCCAAAGAGGACTGGCTGATTACATCCTCAGGCCCCTAAACTCTACTGTCCTCCAGGGTGTGGAGTCCTGGAGAGAAGACACCACTGCCACGGGCAGAAATTTTGTCACCATAGTTTCACTCCTGGGTCTGCAGAGCCTGCACCTGAACATGCTGACCACATCACTGAGATGTTCAAAGGAAAGGGAAGGACAGAGTTTGGTTAGTACCCAGCTATGTGTGGGTGCCATCCTGGATCAATCACTGTGAAGTGGGGTGCCATGTTGAGCCCCTTTTGACAATTACAAGAGCTGAGTCCTTGGAGGAATGTCTACTTCTTTTTAAATCATGACAACCATACAATCCAGTCTCTCTCTCTCTCTCTCTCTCTCTCTCTCTCTCTCTCTCTCTCTCTCTCTCTCTCACACACACACACACACACACACACACACACACACACACACCACAGAGGTCTCATGATATTTTAACATACATTTTTATGTTGGCTGATTTTTATAGTTCCCTTCAGGTGCCACCCACCCTGTTTTTTTGTTTGTTTGTTTGCTTTGTTTTGTTTTTTGAGATAGTGTCTCTCATGGGCTTGAAGACCTGAAACTTATCAATTTGGCTAGACTAGTTCAGTGAGCCCTAGGAATCTGTCTGTTTCTGCCTCCTAGGGCCTAGGACTATAAGCATGTGCTGCTATGCCCGTTTTTGTTGTTGTTTTGTTTTGTTTTAGGCTGGAATTGGACTTAGCGCCTTACACATGCTAGGCCAGTACTCTGCCTCCAAGCTATCTCTCAGCCCTAAACATGACATGGGTCCTGGGGGATTAAATTCTGGTCCTCAGATCTCCTTTCCCAAGAGATCCCTCTCTTTGGCTTTAGGTACTTTTATAGACTGCACACAGATGTGGGACCAGATGTGATGAGCAGGTGAGATGCCGTCTCATTAGACCTCTTTAGGGGCACTCCTTCAGGACTGGACCCTGGGAATCCCAGCTGTGGTGTCTGTCTAGCTCAGAATCTGGCTAGTTAGGTGAACGGGAACATCTGGAGGGCCCTCTGCTCTAAACATATGCACTGATTCTAGGCTCTCTGGGAACATTACCCCCCTCCTTGCTGATGTGACTGACCTACACTTCTGACCCTTGTCAAAACCTGCTAGACTAAGCATCCCTGGCACCCCTCTATAGCATTCCTAAATCCTTTGCTCTGATCTGAACCCCTGCAACACACTCCAAGCACTAAGTGTTCCAAGCAACTGACATGTATGTGTGACATATGAGGTACCCTAGAAGGCCACAAGTTTTCCTTGTTCCCGATATAAAGATAACTAGACTGACTCTACTAATGGAAATGTCATTTTAATAGCAAGTTTTGAACCAAGCAAACAGAAGTCATCGCCCAGGGACAGGAAAGCTGTTTGTCCCTAAATGGAACAGGTCTTACTGGACCTATGTTCCTGCTGCAACTCAGGGAACATACAGTATGCATGCCTCCACTCCTCAGTGCTCACCCATGGCAGACATTGCTAATCGATAGCAGTCCTCTTTCTTACTGGATGTGAGCCTCTCTCCCTTTTAAATAAAACATTTATAACTTTGCTACCAGAGTTGATATTCAGTGCACTCATCATCTCACTGAGTTGATTGGCGTTTGACATTACCTAACTTGACTGTTCTGAGGTTCTGTGTCCACTGCTGTTCTCCCCACCACAAGGGTTCCCTGTGTCTTTTCCAGCCTCAATTAGGTCTTCCTGGTGCTGTCTTCTTTCTTCTGAAGACATTCCCTTTCTCCACCTCTGTCCTTCCTTCCTCTTCTCCCCCTCCTTTCTCCTGCTCTTCTTATTTGTTCTTTTCCTTTCCCTACTTCTTGGCTTCTAGAACCATCAACAAGCCCAGAGAAATGACAGGCCCCCTGTGTGTGTCCCTTACACGTCCCAAATGCAGCCTCTGGACTGTCTCGGGGATTTGTGGGGTATTTGTAAGTGTTATGGCTTGAATGGGAAATTATTCTGGCACTTGGGAGTCAAGAAATACTAAGTGTTAAGGAATACTAAGTGTTACAGCTCAGATGGAAAAGTATTCTGGCACTCAGGAGCCAAGGAATACCACAGGTCACAGTAAGTGTAGCAGCTTGTAGCCCTGCTCCAAGGAAAGGCTTCCCCAGTGTAACAGCTCTGCTTCAGCAGGACAGGGCTTCCCCGATGAAGTTGTTACAGTTAGGCTCCAGTTCCCCAGAATGTAACAACTCTCCTTTGGTAAGGGAAGGTTTCCCCAGTGATTACTGCCCTGCTCTGCTCCTCTCTGCTTTGGCTCCATCTCTGCTCCAGTGAAAGGTCTTCAGACAACCTCATTCAAGAGATTTATTGGGAGGGAAGAATCCAGGAGAGCAGGGTGGAAGAAGACAGCCACAAACTGACCAGGCACAGGGTTTATGTAAGGTTTCTTAAGGATGAAGTTTTCCAGGGAGAAGATTTCTAGGGTGGGATTAGTCAGAATTAAGTCCTTGAGCTCAGATTGGCTAGATCTCGTGTTCAGGGATTGGTTGGTTTTCTGCTCAGGTTCAGGGTCAGATTTTGGCTCTGGCTTCAGGGCCAAAGTGTGTTTCTTTCACTGGTCCTTTTTAGCCTTTTGGCTCTAATTTTAGGGCCAGGGCATATTTCTTTTACTGCCTCTGATTCTAGGGCCAACGTGTGTTTCTATGGCACTGGTTTGGGGGTCAGAATGCATTTCTTGGCTCTGGTTGCAGGGCCAAAGTGTGTTTCTTTGACTTTGCTCAGGGTGTGTTTCTTTGGCTGACCTTTCCCCCTACAATATCCCCAGGCTAACAGTCAGATCATTAGGAGGTACACTTTTCTCTTTTATAAAATATACACACATTTATCTGTGTAAGTATTTGTTGGGTGTGTTTGTGTTTGTGTTAGGGCATGTGCATATGAGTGGGCAATTGGGGTGGTCAGTTCTCTCTCTCCACCATGTGGGACCCAGGGATCACGCTCAGGCCATCAGGCTTGGTGACAAGGGCCTCTGCCAATTGAATCACCTCATCAGTGTGGGCCACTCTTCCTGTTTATTTGTGTAATTTATTTGTATTTTATATGTATGAATGTTTACTCTGTATGCATGTATGTGCATTACATGCATGTCTGGTGCTCTCAGAGCTCAGAAAAGCTTTGGATCCCTTGGAACTGGGCTTATGGATGGTTGTGAGTCACCATGTGAGTCCTGGGAACCAAACCCGGGTTCTCTGTAAGAGCAACAAGTGCTCTTAACCACTGGGCCATTGCTCCAACCCTATTGGATCTCTCTTGTTTTACCTTCTGGGACATTGATTTGATAGAAACGTCTTCACTGCTCATGTGTGTGTTCTTCACTTTAACAGTTCTGAATCCTCTTAGAGGATAGGGAAGTGGAGGGAAGGAAATTTGCAGCTGTTAGGAGGCGAGCTTGCATATTTTATTTCTTCCTTATAGCAAATGTCCTGGATGCAGTTTCTTCCCCTACAGAGCAGAGGCTCTGGCAGAGAACATCAGTGGAAGTGATGAGCTGAGACATTGTCTCAGCCTGTCAAAAGCTACCTGCCATTTTTGCCACTCTGAAGGCTGCTTCCCAGCTGTGGTAGTTTGAAAGAAAAGACTCCCAAAGGGAGTTTCACTATTAGGAGGTGTGGCTTTGCTGCAGTAGGGATGGCCTTGTTGGAGGAAGTGTGTCACTGTGGGGGCGGGCTTTGAGGTTTCTTTTGCTCAAGCTTCACTCAGTGTGATACTCAGTCTACTTCCTGTTGCTTTCATATCAAGATGTAGCCTGCATGCCACCATGATCCCCACCATGATGATAATGGACTGAACCTCTGAAACTGTAAGAAATCAACTCCAATTAAATGTTTTCTTTATAAGAATTGTCATGGTCATGGTGTCTCTTCACCGCAATAGAAACCCTAACAAAGACACCAGCCTCACTCACTGTTTTGTCAGGACTTCAAGTCTTAGAGTTTTCTAAAGAGAAAAAGATTTTCTTTTCAATTTGATTTTTAAATCATTTAATTATTATTCATTCACTTATCTTTATTTATATTTCCAGGACAGACTTTCATTACCTATAGCCCAGACTAGGCTTGAATGTTGAAATCCTACTGCTTCTGCCTCCCAAATGTTAAAATTGCAGGTATGTTCAGTAAGAACTTTCATTTTCTTTTTCTTTACTCCCCTGGCATGCCCATATGTGTGGTGGGATCTCTCTCTGTCTCTATCTATGTGTTTGTGAGAGAGGAAAAGACAGAGACTGAGAGAAGGCACATACACATAGATCTCTCTCCGAGAGAGAGAGAGAGAGAGAGAGAGAGAGAGAGAGAGAGAGAGAGAGAGAGAGAGAGAGAGAGATCTATATGTATATGTCTGTGCTCAAACACATATGTACCATGGTATGTTTGGAAGTCAAAGGATAGCCTTGGGTATTTGCCTTCACTTCCCACCTCATTTTGTATCAGGATTTCCTTCCTTCCTTCCTTCCTTCCTTCCTTCATTCCTTCCTTCTTTCTTTCTTTTTTTTTTTTTTGGTTTTTCGAGACAGGGTTTCTCTGTGTAGCTTTGGAGCCTATCCTAGCACTCGCTCTGTAGACCAGGCTGTTCTCGAACTCACAGAGATCTGCCTGCCTCTGCCTCCCGAGTGCTGGGATTAAAGGCATACACCATCAACACCCGGCCCTTATTAGGATTTCTTGCTGTCCCAACTTCATACATCAGGCTAGCTGGCCCATGAGCTTCTGGGCATTCTTCTAATCCTATCTCCTGTCTAATTGTAGGGATGTTGGGGTCACAGTTGTGTGTTACCACAAGCTGCTTTTATGTGGAATCTGTGGATTCAAACTTGGATCTTTATTCTTTCATGACAAACACTATCTAGTCAGCCGTCTCCCTAGCCCAGGAATTTTCATTTTGGTGAAATCTAGTTTACCAGTTTTTTTCTTCATATGGCATGCTTTTGTCTTGTAGCTGAGAAAATTTTGTTTCTTCTAGATGATTTATGAGTTTAGCTTTTATATTCACTTCTACGATCTGTTTTTAAATTTTTTAATACTCAACACAGTAAATTGCTCCCATGTCTGGGGTGAAAGATGATGTTTTGAAATTGGATCCATTGTGTAATACCATAGCATGGCACTATGGTAGCTGGCAGATCCGTCCTCTGCAGTATTCATCATTTCTTTGTGAGAACTTTTAAAATGAGAATTTCTCTTATTTATTCTTTGGAAATTTCATACATGTAAGCAATGTGTCTTGATCATATCTACTCCAACTCCCCTCTTCCAGTTCCCCTAGGCATCCTGATATGTCCCTCTTATGTCTTGTTCCCCCCTTTCAAACTCACTCAACCCACTAGGTTCTGCATGATGGAATGTCGATTGATCTTGGCTTGCTCTTTTGCAGGTCTTGCACAGGTCACCACAGCTGTGTGAGTTCATGACAATAGTGTAGCATTTGGTTCCCACCCAGTTCCTCAGCCACCTTGCCTCAAATGAACACACAGATGCTATATTAATTATAAAGCTCTTGGCTGATATCTAGGGCTTTTGGGGTATATCTGTCTTAATTATTAACCCATTTCTATTAATCTAAGTATTTCCACATGGCCTTATCTTACCAGAGAAGGATCTGGACCTCTTATTCCTTTGTGGTCTCACATGGCATCTGCTAAGTGTCTCTGCAGAGAAGAAAGTGATTTCCTGTTTGTCCTGCTTATATTCTGATTCTGCCCAGCTACATCACTTCCTGTCTGTCTATAAAGACCTCCAGACCTCTATGGTTAGCTAGTGGCAAGTTTATGCTCAGCTATGTCACTTCCTGTCTGGCCAATCAGCCAATCAGTGTTTTATTTATTAACCAATAAGAAAAACATATATACAGAAGAACATTCCCCATCACAAGAGCCATGTCTTGTCCAGAAGACAGCAGTTGTGAGAACTTCTGAAAAGGTCTCTGCCTCCTCTTTTGGAATGTCTATTTTATTATTGTTAACTATAGACCTATGACTATTCATCTGTGATCCATTAGACCTTGGTTTGGTGTAAGGTTTGTTGTGTTTGTGTTTATCTTCCATTGGTCCCAGCTGCTGCTGATATTTTGAGTCTTCAAGAGGTAGAACCTCTTGAAATGGAGCTCTTGAGGTTTACAGCCTCCCCATGTTGTCTGTCTGTTTTGTGTTCTGATAAGATGTGAAGGGATGGAGAGTCCCACCTGAATGTTCCTGCCACCACAAAACCACGTGCTACCATGCCTTCCCCATCGTAAGGGACTATACTTCACCATGAGGGACTGTGTTATCCCAAACCATGAGTCAAAACAGACATTCCCTCTCTTAAATTGCTCTTCTTGTGTCACAGCAACTAGGAATAAACAATAGAGAAAATTGGCACCAGGAGTGGGGATATCTCAGGACAGGTAATTTTGATTGTCACCTTGAGGGATGAACAACCCCACGGACTTCAGTGAGGTGCACTTTGGGTGTGTCCAGGAGGGTGTTTCTAGAGAACACTACCTGGAGAGGGAAACATGCCCCGAATATGGCGTGATGTCCCACAAGTCACCCCTTTCTGTCCCTCACTGCAGATACCATGTTTTTAAACAGCTGCCTCACACTCCTGCCACCATAGTGGACCTTCCAACCATGATCTGAAACAATTCCTTCCTTCCTTAACTTATTTTGCCAGATATTTTGTCACAGCAATTAGAAATAACTAACACAAAGTATGTGTGGAGGTGCAGATTCATTTCTTTGTGTACAGATGTTAAATTGCTCAGCACAATTTGTTGAGAAAAAAAAAATGACCCTCACTGTATTTCTTCCATCTCTACCAAGAATCGAGCTTCAGGTTATACTGCATCCATTTCTCTTCTCATCACTGTGATAAAATACCCATCAGAAGCAACGTGAAGAAGGAAGGACTTGTTCCAGCACATGTTTGAGAGGTTATAATCCATCATGTCAGGAAAGCATGGCAGAGTTTATAGTGATTGATAACTGTGGCTAAGACTCTTTACATATGGTGGGACAGGAAGCTGAGAGAAGTTTAGACCAGAAATGGGCCAGGGTATAATTCATTTTCTTTTTGTCAGCCAGACTCCACCTCCAAATAGTTTCTTGACCTCTCAAAACAGCTAGTGTCCTCATCAACTAGAGACTAAATGCTCATGGGGAACACTTCCTAGTCAAACCGTAACAAATAGTATTTTTCCTATTGGTTTCTGGCTATTTCCTGAAAAAGTCACACCATCTTGATTCCTGCAGCTTTACAATGAGCCTTGAAACCAGGGGAGGCAGATCCTTTAATGTGTTCCTTTACAAGTGTTACTCCCATGTGCACGTGTGTGTGTGTGTGTGTGTGTGTGTGTGTGTGTGTGTGTGTGTATGGTGTACATATGTATAGATGCATGAATGTTCATTTAGTTTTGTGGATGCGTGCTGGTGGAAGTCAGAGGACGTTCCTTGGGACACAGCCCACCCTCCTTTTGAGACAGGGCCTCCCACTGGCCTGAAACTCACTGAGTATCGAGGCTGCCTGGCAGTTAGCCCCATGAATCCACACACCTCCACCTGCTGTGGATTACAAGTGTGTACCACTATGTTCAGCCTTTTGGTTTTTAAGGTGAGTTCTGAGGATCAAATTCAAATCTTGTACCAAGGGGTAAACACTTTGCCCACTAAACTGCCTCCCCTGCCCCCTCAGCTTATTTGTACTCTTCTAATTGCTGTGTATTTTCTGTGTTTAAAAAACCCTGGTAAGGCTGTGTGTTGGTGGCATACGCTGTTAGTCCCAGCACTAGGGAGGCAGAGGCATGTGGATCTCTGAGAGTTTAAGGCCAGCCTGGTCTACAGAGCCAGTTCCAGGACAACCATGGCTACACAGAGAAACCCTTTCTGGAAACACACACACACACACACACACACACACACACACACACACACACACACACAAACACACACCCTTCTAGGTCGTTAGTTGATATTGTATTGAGTATGGAGATGAATGGGAAGAGAACTAATATCATAAAAACTTAGAGATTTT
This sequence comes from Cricetulus griseus, assembly GCF_003668045.3. Lineage (NCBI taxonomy): Eukaryota > Metazoa > Chordata > Mammalia > Rodentia > Cricetidae > Cricetulus > Cricetulus griseus. The sequence goes on from NC_048598.1 coordinate 69,258,442, forward strand.
AATCAACCCTTCAATTTTTTTATTGTTTTATGTGTGGGTGCTTTGCCTGCATGTATGTGTGTGTACCACATGAGTGCAGCTCCTGAGGAGGTCAGAAGAGACCATTGGATACCCTAAACTGGAGTTATAGATGGTTGTAAGCTATCATGTAGGTGCCAGAAACTGAACCCGAAAAGGAGCCAGTGCTCTTAACCACCAAGCCACCTCTCTGGCTAGTCCCTCAACTCTTAATTTCTGGTCCTTGTCCCCAGGACAGTCTTTGAAAAGGTCAATTTGTCCTAGTTTGGATTGTGTGTTGGGCTTCAATCTCAGTCTGTGGATGACTGGGAGGTGGTGGGCCCTTTAAGAAGAGTCAGGCCTCTGAGTGTGTGACTCTTGAAGGGGTATTGGAGCATGGTCTCTCTTCTGTCCTTTGGCTTCCCCATACCATGAGATGTCCAGTTTGCTTTGCCACATGTTCCCATCATGACCAACTGCCTTGTTACAGGCCCAAAACAACAGGATCAGGTTACCATGGACTGCAGCCTCTGAAACAGTAGGCCAAAGTAAAACATTCTTCCTTATACATTGATTTTCTAAGGGTTTGACCCAATGACAAAAAGCTGACTAACATGTTGTGTGGATCAGAGTTCTTTGGAGGAACAGAAGCAGCAGGGTAAATATGCATTCCAAAGGGCTGGACAATCAATCCAACCAGGGCCATCTGCATACTGGAAAGGCTGAGACCCTGGTAGCTGTCAATCAACCAAACTCCAAATCTCAGCCACCTTGATGTGATACTGAAGGCCTGGTGGCTTCCCAGAGATGTCCTGATGTTCAATTTATACTGGAAGACAGTCTGATGTCAGTGAAGGATGGAGGCAGCTGCAGCAGTGATGACAACAGCACACACACACACACACACACACACACACACACACACACACACACCAGCAAGAGGTATAGGCAGGCAGACAGCATTGTTCTTCCCTTGTGCCTCTCTCAATCTGGGCTGCTGCTCAGAAGTGCCACCTACTCTTTGGGCGGGTCTTCCTGGAAATGCCCCCAGAAACCCATCCAGAGGCTTGTCTCTTAGTTGATTCCAGAACCAATTAAGTTCACTGTCAGGATTAACCATCATACACATCAGTATAAAATGTGTCTTATTCAATCAAGCCATGGTGAAGTGGGGGAAAGATTAACTGGGCACATCCACCGTGGGCATTTAGCCATGGTGAAATATAGAAAGATTAACTGGGCAAGTCCACCATGGGCATTTAGCCATGGAGAAGTATGGGGAGATTAACTGAGCAAGTCCACTGTGTGCATTTGTCTATAGGTATGACTGTGAGTGGTTGACATTATATAATTCTGGTGTCTGAAATCCCACCCTTGAGCCTACTTTGGGGTAGGCTGTGAAGAATGCTTAAAATACCACTGCCAAGGAAAAAGAGTCGTCCAGGAAATCCTTTCTTGGCCTTTCGCAACTGTGCCGATGCCATGCCTGCGAGCGGCCTTGGCAGGCTTTGGAGGAGAGCAGATGTTGGTGGGGCTGGGAGCTTGAGCTTCGTGCTTTACAGCTCTGGACTTGGCTCCCAGCTCCGCTTCTACCAGTTGTGTGACCCCAGGCAAGCCACTTAATCTCTCTGAGCCTTGGTTTCCTTGGCCGTGTGTGAGCCGTAAGGTTGTTTTCAGGAATAAATATATTGTGAACCTAAAATGTAAGGTTACAGGAATCAGGAAATACTACAACTATAATTGCAGTTACTATTGTCTTGGTACTCAGACTGTAGAGAAGAGGAACTAGCACTGGGGCGATGGCTCAGTGAATATAGAGCTTGCTATGCAGGCATGAGAGCCTCAGTTCAGATCCCCAGCACCTACTTAGAAGCCAGATTGAATGGATAGGGGCACATATCTATAATCTTAGCACTGGAGAGATGAAGAAATCCATACTCCTGGAGCCCACTGGCCAGCCAGCCTCACCCAGTCAGTGAACTTGAGGTTCAGTGAGATACCCTACCTTACAGATGGATAGATGGATGGATGGATGGATGGATGGATGGATGGATGGATGGATTGGTTGGTAGGTAGGTAGATAGAAAGAAAGGAAGTTAGATAGACAGACAGATGACAGATGGATGATAGATGGTTGATAGATAAATAGATATAGATAGATAGAGGTGGAAAGAAGCTGAAAAGACACTTAGCATTGACCTCTGGCCTTCACATTCAAGTGCACACACATGCACAAGTATCTGAATCACACACATATGAGAGACAGGAGCTTAATGTGGATGGGCCCAGACTAGACCTGCAATGTCAGGGTGTGATGCTGTATCCTTTTCTCATCGCTCTGACAAAAGTAATAGGAGAGAGGAAGGCTTTGCTTTGGTTCAGTTTGAGGAAACAGTCTGTTATGGTGTGGTCGGCATGGCACAGCTCCAGGAGCCATCACAGAAAGCCTCAGAGCAACGTGAGAAGCCTGGGAGAATGCTGCTTATTGGGCAAAGCATGATGGACTTAGTTCAAAGGTGCTTGGAGTAAGAAGGGGGAGTACAGAAATCGGAGGGGCCAGGGTGCTTCCCTTGGCCTTTTGGGCTTTTCCCCAGTGCTCGTCTACAGAGCACCTACTGCAGCCTGAGCCAGGTCTATTGTGGAATCCCACTAGGCTGGAGGGTAGGCATCATCTGTGGAGTTCTGGTAAGAGTGGGCCAGGATGCTTCAGGGCCACAGAGGGAGAAGCCAGGCTATGTCCCTGGGAACAGCTAACAGCAGGAGCTATGCCGAGGATGTACAGCTATAGTTACAAAAGGTGATCAAGTCACCCTGGAGGCAAGATGAGGAAGCCTTCCAGGCAGCAGGCCCAACATGGGAAGGCCTGGGATTCCACGCAAGTGCCAGAGGTGCTGAGATCAGCTGTTGGTTATGTGAACCTTGGTGCATGGTGAACAGACACAGAGGGGTCCAGGTACCAGGGGAGGTGCCTGAATCCCAGCAAGACAGAAAGTCACCAAGGATACCTTTGTTGTAGGGGTTTAATTTCTTGTGGTGTGTGTGTGTGTGTGTGTGTGTGTGTGTGTGCGCATGTGTATTCCCATGTACATTATAGAGGCCAGAGGAGAACTTTCCTGTGTTCATTCTATCTCTCTCTACATTATCATTCTCATTTGAGACAGGTCTCACAGTGAACTTGGGACTCACTGGGGTTTTTTTGTTTCATTTTGCTTTTGGAAAAGCTGGTTATCAGCAAGCATCATCTACCCTCCTATCTCTGCCTTCCCCAACTCCAGTGCTGGGGTTACATCACTTGTAGCCAGCCACACCCAGGTTAACATGGGTGCTAGGAATCAAAGCTCGAGTCTTCCTGCTTGTGTAGCAAGTGCTCTTATCCCCACTGTAGGGATTGACAGGGTTCTACATACACACCAAAATTCACTGGGTCTGGGAAGGGAGGCTGGAGGCTGGAGGGAGAAGTAGATGACCTGGGAGACCAGACGCTCAGATCTTTGCCCAGCAATAACTTCATGGTACTCAATTCTGGACCAGTCCTCCCTCTGTGGTGAAAGAAGTATCCTCCTGTTCTCCAACACCACAGACTTCTCCGAGGGTCCTCGTCTTGTGGCAGCCTGGGGCAGCGGTGTCTGGGGGGCTCTTAAGACATTTTCAGCAGGAAGGCTCCTGGTTACCCCACCCACCCCTGGCATGATAGGAATGGCTAAGAGTGAGGCTCTGTAGAATCCAGACTTCCCTGAACTACCCCATTAATATTCCCTCCAGGAAGCCTTGCCAGACAGGGAGAAGGCAGGCGGCAGGTGGGGCACTGAGAGGCCGAGTAATCTGCTTAAGGTCACCCAGCAAAGCTGCAGCAAGCTGGACCCGGCCCCAAGCCTCCAGGTGTCCAGTCTGATGCCCTGCCCACTGGACCATGAGTCCTTTAATGAGGCCACCTCCGCAGGGCTGCAGGCTGGCCCACCGCCCGGGGCCGATGACTTGCCAGGCATCCCAATCAGCCACTCTGCAGAGTCCCTGCCCTCAGTGGCCAGGCACAGAGGCCAGGCATGAGCTTGCCTGCCAAGACTGGTGCTTCTGCAAAGTGGCCTCTTGGTTTGAGCATGCCCAGCCCTCTGGCCAAGACCCCTGAGGAAGAGGTTCTGTGTGCTTTGCAGAGCTTGGAGATGCTGGAAACTGCTCCTTCTGGTGGCCAGCCTGGATACCCAGCCTATTGGAGGCACCCCAAACTCCCTGAAGTAGGGACCCTGCTGTCAGCACCTATGACTACCACTGTCATCCTGAAGACCAGCACTGGGGGCTTTGAGGGACCCTGGACTCAGTACTTTGTATTCAGAAAAAAAAAATTCCAAGAATCAGACTGGGCCTGGGTGACACAGGGATGGTGGCCAAGGTAAGACTCAAATGGGGTTCCCTGGCTCCTTGACTAGACCTTCTGCTCTCCCCTCAAGGTCTTTATCCCCATCCCAGTGGCGCTAGAAAAACTAGTCTCTGCTGATTGGCCAGGATCTGTGGACACTGGCAGAGTTCTTGGAGACCTTGTGCCGTAGGCAAGAGACTGCCTGGGACTTCCAGCATGAAGCCCAGGGCAAGAGCCCATAGACAGAACAGACCTGTGCAGGCAGAGGGTGCAGAGCCTCACCCTGGGGCCACTGGGTGGTGGGCTTTGCAGAATGATAGATTGCTACCAGCTGCTGGGGAAAGAGGAAAGATCGCTGTGTCTGTCCATCCCTCCTTGCCACCCCATCCAGCCCTTCTGGTCTCAGGTTGAGGTTGTATGTGGGAGTTAGAGGTAGACACATGGCTACCAGGAGTCTCCTCTCTCCAATGCCCAGGCTCCTGGGGACAGCCTTGGAGGTGGAGTCAGGGGCTGGGACTTGAGGACAGCAGAAGCATGGTCTGCCACATCCACCTGCCACCCGCCCCTGGTAGCTGGCATTCGGGTCCAGAGAAGAGGGTTGAGGATGCCATTCCCCCTCCAAGATTTAACCTCCCCCTTCTCATTTCTCTCGTTGGTTTCACCCGCCCTGTTCCCGGGACATACCTCAAAGAGCCTCAATTCCTTGATTCATTTAACCCCTCCCCCATCCTATCATGCTCTTCCAGGAACCTTCCAGGACTGTTCCCTCAAGTAGGCATGGGTCACCCAAAGAGTGAGAGAGAGAGGAGCAAACTAAAAAAAGTACATACCCACCACAACCACAACGTCCCACGCAACACCCCACATTGTGCTCGGCAAGCTGGAGACACACAACAAGCCGGGGTCTGTGTAGAATAATAAAACCGGGTGTGGACGTGTCGTTCTCACAGGACATTTGGCTGAGCCCAGGCAACGCGAAAGCATGCATAGTTAACACTCCTGACTGTGTGAAGCCCATTGTCGCGGGCACCGGCTCTGCGAGGGACCCAGGGCCCGGGGCTTGGCAAGGGCCCGAGACATTTCTTGGAATGGTTTCTTGTTCATCACTGACACTCGTAATGAGAAATTTATACACCGTCCTAGGCGGATAAATTAATTTCGAACACTTTAGACTTGGGAAGACAATGGTTCCTGGCAGGGCTCTTTATCACCCGTTTTATTAAAAAAAGAAGAAAAAAGACAGAAGGGGGAGAAAGAAAGAAAGAAAGAAAGAAAGAAAGAAAGAAAGAAAGAAAGAAAGAAAGAAAGAAAGAAAGAAAGAAAGGAGGGGGAAACCCTTAGGACATTCCAAACAAAACCCCGTGTGCCTGCCTGGCTCTAGAGTTTGTGGTGCATGGCTGGGGGAGAACCCTCATGGGCCCCACGAGTGCAGAGGGACCTGGGGGTCATTTGGAAGCTTCGTTAAAGGATATGCAGCTCCTCAAGGCTGTCCTCTCACCCCTGGGGGAGCACAGCTTCCGCTCACCCCTGGCTCTGTTTGAGGTTGGCATTCTGGCCAAGGAGTGGGGTTTCCCAGGCTGCGTTTGTGAAAGGTAATTAAATTGTGATAATGTTTCCATTCAGACCCAGGGCTTGGGTGAAGCCCTGGGACTCGTCAGACAGGCATGTTCTTGCTGCCCACTGGACACACAGGCCAGCTTTGCAAGAGTACTGGCCAGGGCCCATGGGTGTCCTGAGCTTCCAAGAGGACCAGGCATAGGTCTGAGGAGAAAACAAGTAGGTATTAGTACCATGTGGCCTGCCTCTCAGAAACGCACAGCTTGGAGTACCTTGCCAGGAGTCCAGTGGTCAACATAGGTGCTGGAGAGATGTTTAAGGCAGATGGTGGTTTGCAGGAAGTCATGGTCTGGGTTCTGTCCTCTAGGTTGCAGAAGGGAGAAGAGGGGAAGGGCTTGCTGTCTCGGCAGAACCCTGTTTTCAGGCCAGGAGTCTCCATTGTTCAGAAAAGCATCCAGAGAGGTCAGACAGGTGACTCGACAGATTTGATGACAAATCTGACTATCTGAGTTCTAGCCTCAAGGTCCATATGGTGAGGAAGAGAACAGATTACCTGCTAGCCATGGCCACAACACACACACACACACACACACACACACACACACACACACACACTTACTTCACATATACACACACAAACACCTCACATATACACACACAAACACACATACACACATCACACACACACAGCACAACACACACACAACACACACCCCATATACATACCATACACACCACACACACTCACCACACACACCATACACACTTGCCACACATACATACTACACACACCATACACACTCACCACACACACACACACACACACACACACACACACCATACACTCACCACATACACAACATACACTCACCACACACACCACACACACACTCACACACACACCATACACACACCACACATAACACACACATATATACACCACACACTCACCACACACACACCACTCACACCATACACACTCACTACATGCACATACCACAAACATCACACATACTCACCACACATCATACCACACATGCACACCACACACACACACACACACACACACACACACACACACACACACTTAGTTAATATATAATAAAAATTTAAATAAAAGCTATCCTGTTCCAAGCTCACCTCTTTTAGCTCCCAGGTGCAGTCCCAACTCCTCTGTGAATCCAGTCTCCCCCACAACCTCATCACCCACCAATGGCTCCAAATGTTTGCCAGGCTGTAAATCACACAGGAAATACTTAATCCTTTGGAGTAAAGAGAAGGTGTTCAAGACACTGGAGAGACAGTAGCATTTTACTTTAAAATCACACTATGGAAATGAATAGGTGGCATAATAGATTAGGAACTCACACAAGATGCCACAGACAACCTTTTATGTATTTTTTTTTTTACATTTGTGTATTTGTGGAAGTGTGTGTGTGTGTGTGTGTGTGTGTGTGTGACGGTACTTAAGTGGGAGCCATCTGCCAATTACAGGCATCCATTCATCAGGTTCTCCTTCCATCTCCTGGGATCCAACCCAGACTGCCAGATGTGGTGACAAGTGCCTTTACCCACTGAACCATCTTACTGGCCTCTTACTTAATTTGAGACAGGAACTCAATGTAGCCCATGCTGGCTTTGAACTTGTCAAAGACAACCTTGAACTCCTTCTGCTTCTATTTCTTCAGTGCTGGGATAACAGGCTTGCCCTCACCACATCTGGTTTATGCCTTGCTGGGAATCGAACCAGGGCTTCCTGTATGCTAGGCAAACATTGTCAGTTGAGCTACATCTCCAGCCTACAAGCAGTTTTTTTTTTTTTTAAGTTGTGAAATAAGAAACAGCTGTTTCCATGATGAAAACTTGTTTTTGTGTCAGATGTGATGTTTGAACTGGCTCTGTGTGATTCCAGCACATGTTTGTTTTTCAGTTTTTTTATTTCGAAATAATTACAGGCTCACACACAGTTGCAAAAATAGATCAGTCAGGTCCTTGGTAGCCATCACCCAGCTGCCCTGGTGGTGACAGTTCTATGGTGAATTTCCAAAAGCTAGGAATTAGTCAATTGTTTTTTATTAATTATTTAATTTAGAGACAGGTTCTTATGTACCTGAGCCTCAGATTCCCTTTGTAGTTGAGAATGACCTTAAACTTCTGACTCTCACACCTTCACCTCCTAATACTGGGACTATAGACCTGGTTTATAAAAGGACAGGTATCAAACCCAGGACCTTAGCCATGCTGGAGAGGCACTCCACAAATTAATCCCCATTCCCAGCCCAGATGGAGCATTCTCAGTGATACCTTCAAAGCATCCATCCCACATAGAGGGGACAAGAATTTTAAGTCTCTTCATATCAGTTGACACTGGAGCTAAAGATGGCTCAGTAGGTAAGAGTACTTCCTGCACGAGGCTGCACACAAGCCTGCACACCAGGCTGCATAAAACCTGACAACCTGAGTTTTGTCCCAGGACTCCACATGGTGCATGGAGAGAACTGGAAGTTGTCCTCCTGCCTTCCCATGCATGCACACAGACAATGCACACACACACACACACACACACACACACACACACACACACACACACACACTAATCGTACCTTAAAAAGTTAAATCTTTAAAATAAGAGCCTGCCAAGTACTCTTCCTTTCCTTCTTTAACAAACGTGAAGCTAAAATGTCTTGCTGATGGTACAAGGCAATGTTGTATCTCAGTGGAAGGTGCATTTCCATAATGACAACACAGCTCTCATTTGCAGCTGTGAAATCCTATGACTCACTAGGCTGCAGTGGAACTACCAAGCTATGCCACAGGGGCACATGTCCCTACTCTCACCACTTGTTGCCTGCCCACTCTGGGGTGGCAAGCCCTCCTTCTGAAGTAACCAGGACACAAACCCTTCAGTTAAGGCGGCTGCAGTCACTAGGCAGCTCCCACAACTTTCTGTCCTTTCCACTCCAGTGGTGTCTCTTTGAGAAAGTCTTCTGTCTTGATTATAGTCTCTAACACTCTAACACTGCAATAAAACAACACTGCCAACAGCAAGTCAGAAACAAAGGTTCATTTCATCTTACAGCTTCATCCAGAGAACTCAAGGCAGGAACCTGAAGGCAGAAACTGATTCATAGGCCATGGAGGGCTGCTGCTTAGTGGCTTGCACAGCCTGCTTTCTTATAGCAGCTCAGGGGTGGTACCACCTCAGTGAGTGGGCCCATCCATACTAACCAAGAATATGTGCCACAGGCCAATCTAGTGGAGGCATTTTCTCAATTGAAATTCCCACTTAAATGACTCTAGCGTATGTCAAGTTGGCACATAAAATTAGCCATCATATCCTCCCAAATCTGGCCCACACTTTCAACATCGACTGGTACCCACCACCCACCCCCACCCACCAAGGACCATAGTACTGTGTATTCGCTGCTACAGAAGTGAACTCCTCTGGGTGCTCCAGGTGCCTGCCCCTGATTTTCAGGTTTAATGTCACCACCCATGGGGATTGTGTGATCTCCAATGATGGTTAATCTTCATTGTCAGCTGGACTGAATTTAGAGTCAACATGGAAACACACCATGTGTGTCTGTGAGAGAATTTCCAGCAAAGTTTAACTGAGGAGGGAGGACCCTCCCTAATTGCAGGGAGCGTCATCTCATGTTTTGGGGTCCTAAACTGCACAAAAATGAAAAAGCAAGCTGAACCCCAGCATTCATCATCTCCCTCTGCTTCCTGACTATAGGTTGGGTGTGACCAGTTGCTTTATGCTCTGCTTCTACACTTTTTCTACCATGATAGACTGTACCCCAAACTGCAAGCCAAAATGAAACCTTCCTTAAGTTGCTTTTGTCAGATGAAAGGAAAATTTAGTTCTGTTTGTGTGACCATGTGTACTCATGCATGACATAGTCAGAGGAAAACTCACTGGGGTCAGTTGTTGCCTGCCACTGTGTGGGTCCTGAAGACGGAAGTCAGGCTGTCAGTCTTGGCTGCAAGTGCCTTTATCCACTAATCCATTCCGCTGGCCCTCATCAGACACTTTGTCGTAGCAATGAGAACAGTACCTAATACACAACCCATCGGAGCACTGCCCACCTGGCCCTGTTTTTTTCTTCTTTGGAGAGCTGGGCAAGGTGTCCTTCCATTCCAGAAGGAAACAGACATAGCCATGTGACAGTGACACCGAAACTCTCTGTAAAGTAAGGATAATGATGACACCCACCTCAGAGGAGCGGGAAGTAGATGCAGGGTTTTCAACAGTGTCTGGCAGTTAAGAAGTGTTTTCACTGTGTCGTTCCCCCCCCAAAATTACCTAATTCACTTTCTTGTGCATGTTTGCATGTATTTATGTGTGTATTTTGTGTGTGTGTACATATATGTGCACGTGACTGGGGAGGCCAGAGGGCAATGCTGGTGTCTTTCTTAGTCACTTGGGATCATGATGTTTTTGCCCTCCCAGTGCTTGGGGTGGCTGTGCCTGGCTATTTCACTGGGTTGTAAGTTTTGAACTCAGTCTCCCTGTTTGTGCTTTCTGAGTAGCCCATCTTCCTAGCCTCTTTCTTGCATGTTTTAAAATTATTGGCTTTCCTTGGCATCCCCATGACCCTGCCTTAGCAGGGACATTTCCCTGACATTTTCATTTTCTTGGTATTAACAGACTAGGATATGCCAGGCAAGTGCAAGCCGTGTCTGCCTTGGAGATGAATGAAGGACACTAAAAGCCCAAGAAAGTGCTTGCTTGGCCAATTTCTCCAAACTCTGGAGAGTTTGGGGTGCACCATAGAAACTGGGAGTTCACGTAAACTTCAGGACACACTGCAGAGTGTCAGTTCAAGTTCAGACTCAGAACCTATCACCTGGTGGCCTTAGGTGAGGGTCTCGGTCTGTCTGAGGCCCATGTTCTTTCCTCCCCGGCTTCAGGAGAGGGTTAGGCTAGAACAATTCTTTAAAGATTTACATTATTATTATTATTATTATTATTATTATTATTATTATTACTATTATTATTATTTGTGCTGTGCATATACACATGTGTATTCTGGTGCCTGTGAAGGCCAGAGAGGGCATCAGATCTCCTGACGCTGGAGTTTTAGGTGGCTGTGAGCTGGCCAATGTGGGTGCTGGGACCTAAACTTAGCTCCTCTCTAAGAACAACAAACACTCTTCAGGGCTCTCTCTCTGGCCCCAGGGTTACTATGTAGCTATGGATGACCATGCACTTCTGAGCCTCCCAGGTGCTGGATATGGCGTGTGATCTTCCTGTGCAGTGCTGAGGTGGGGCCCAGTTCTTCACGGACGCTGGCCAAGCTCTCTACCAACTGAGCTACAGCCCCAGCCTAGCCTGGAACTTCTTGCCCCCTGATTAGCTGTTCCTTCTGTCATTGATACAGTCACATTTTCTGCATCTCTGATGCTGCAGGAGCAGATGAGTTGAGGTGACCACAGACGAGTCACTCTGTGACTGGCAGACTTCTTCCACCAGGCTGAGATAGGGCCAGCAGTCATCTCCCTTTGAATATAGTTATTTAACTAAATCAAAGTCCGGTGACCTGTTTTCACTCCCTCTGAACTTCCTAACATCCTCCACAAGCCCGGTGAGGCCTGGGAAGGGTCCAGGTGGACACAGTCAGTGAGCCTGGCACCTCTGACAGCAGAGACTTTGGCAAACACTGGCTCAAAATTGACTTCCTCTCTGTGGGCTGCTTCCTCTGACCTTGGACTCAGGTCCTAAGTCCCCAGAGAAGGGAAGAGATGAGTTTATTATGGCCTACACTCAGGAGAGACCGCTACTTCCAAATTCTGCGTGTGTGGATGCATGAAGAATGTTTGTGTGAGTGTGTGTGTGAATGTGCACGAGAGTATGTGTATGTGTGTGTGTGTGGTATGTAGGAATGTGTGTAAGAGTGTGAGTGTGCATGAGAGCATTGAGAATGTGTGTGTTTATGTGAGTGTGTGAGTGTGTGTGAGTTTGGATGAGAGCATGTGAAAATGTGTGTGTGTGTGTGTGTGTGTACATTTGTGCATGTGCTGGTGGAAGCCAGAGGAATATGTTGTGTGTCTTTCTCTATTGTTCTCCACAATTACTTTTGAGACAGACTCTCTCACTGAAGCTGAAGCTCAACATCCTCTAGGCTTACTGGCCAGTGAGCGCTCGAGAGCAGCTGCTCTGTTCCTGGCAATGTGATGTTCACAGCACATGTGGAGATTCCTGGCTTTTACATCGGTGCCGGGGTTTGTACTAAGGTGGTCCTGCTTCCACAGCAGCTGTTCTGACCCAGCCAGTGATCCATCTCCTCAGCTCCAACATCAACTGCCTTCCTTCCTCCCTCTATCATCCTCTACTCCCTCCTTTTAAGCAGGGTCTTGCTGAACCTGGAGCTCACGGATTTGGCAAGATGAGCTGGCCAGTGAAGTCCAGGGGTTCTCCTGACTCTGGCCCCAGTGCTGGAGTTACAGGCATGTCCTGGGTTTTTTCATGGGTGCTGCGGGTCTAAATTTAAGTCTCATGTTTTTGCAGTGGGCACTCTGGAGCCATGTCTTTACCCTCCTTCCAAATCCCCTCCAGGTCTCAGCAGAGAGGTCTGCCTTCAGGAGGAAGGAACAATGTCTTTCCTGGAGGTCTTGGGAAGCTGCTTTCATTGCTTTCTCTCCTCACAGCCTGGGGGACATGGCTTATTTTACAGAGGAGGAAAACCAAGGCCAGGCACCTACATGTGGTCACAACACAGAAATGTTCTCCCAAGTTTCAAGTCAGAAAAAACTTTCAGATAGATGTTGCTTCTTTCCTTGCATCTTGCAGGTCCTGGGGATTGAACTCAGGTTACTAGGCTTGGTGGCAAGCACTTTTACATGTTAAGCCATCTCAAAGATCCAATTCTAGATCTTTCTCATTTCAAACGCTGTTCTCTTTCCCCAACACCATGCTGCCTCCTACCAGCTGTAGTGGCTAAAAATGTGCTTGCTTCCTGCTTAGGGCATGGCATATTTGGATATGTATTAAACCTCCAAGATCGCTGCAAAGAGTCTGAGCTCACATCTGCATATTCTGGTATCCTGGGAGGTCATTTGTCTGGGCCAAGATGCTAAAGCAGCCAAGTGCTCCTTGGCCACTCTTTTCCTATCTGCTAGCCCCACTTTGCTGTCTGTGGTGTGTGCCTGAAGTCCCTATGGGATCACCCTACTTCTGGCCACCACAAGGAGTTTTAGTTCTCCCCACTCCCAGTCCTTACCATATGAAAATTATTAAGTCTTCAACATGGCCTTACTCATAGGACCAGTGCCCAGCAAATGAGAAGGGCCTTCCTTCAAATAAATAATGACCACCGTTGACAATTGAAGTGTAAACATGACCTTCACACATGCTAATTGCTGTCATTGTTAAGACACTGGTCTTTACTAAACACACATGTGGCCTGAGGCTGGTGGTCAAAGACAGGCACAGTATGAACTGGAAAGGGCCAGGAAGGGCTTCCGACAGTACAGTGTGCATGGAAGGGAAGGATGCACTTTTTAAGCCTCTCTCTATTGCATTGTTTGGGAGTCCTGGGGTTAGGAAGTCTGGCCCACACTCCTGTGCACCTGCCTGGGTCGAACACAATTTCTCTATGTAGTCTTGGACATATGCAAACTCTGGAGAATGATGCACACAGATACACACACTCAGACATTGGCACACATATTTACAGTATGCATGTATGTTAGTATGTACATGTGTGCACATGAACATAGCATACAGTCTAAACACACAAGTGCCCACACACCTGCATTCGATCCATTTGGAATTGGAATGAAGGCCAATTGTGGAGGATGTAATCACCAGGTTTGCAAACTGCTTATATGCAAACTGGACTCTGCCTGCCTCCTACTGTCCAACAATGGTGATATCAATGCAAACCGTGTAGCCACTGGTCAGGTAACCAAATTTCGGTTACAAGCAAGGAAAGGGAAAAACAACAATGCATAATAAGCAAAGAGAAATTGGAATTCTCTTTCATGCAGAAGTCCAAAGGTGGGTGTGAGAATGGCCCCCATAGGCTCATGTATCTGAGTGTTTGGTCTACAATTGGTCAAACTGTTTGGAAAGGATTAAGAGGTATAGCCTTATTGAAAGAAGTGTGTCACTGGAGGTGAGTTTTGAGATTTCAAAAGTCTACACCATTCCCTGTTATCTCTGTCTGCCTCCTGCCTGTGGATCAAATGTAAGCTCTTGACTATTGCTCCGGCGCCATGCCTACCTGAGTGCTACCGTGCTCTCCGCCATGATGGTCATGGACTAAACTCTCTGGAACTGTGAACCCCCAAGTTAAATACTTTCTTTTTTACAAGTTGCCTTGGCCATGGTGTATTATCACAGGAACTAGAAAATTACTAAGATGGTCCATGGCTGTCTGGCAGTCCTGCTCCATGCAGTCCCTGAAGGCTCCAATTCCATCTGGTTCTTTGCTATACCAAGTGTATCCTCCATTCCTAAGCACATTTCATAAGCAAATGGACTTTCCAACACTCACCCTGCCTTGTGGTGGCTAGTTTTAACTCTCAACAGGTTTTTACACGGCCTAGAATTACCTGGGAATTGTCTATATTGGATTAGATTTTGAACATGAGGGGGATGTCTTAGTTAACTGATATGGGAACACCAGCCCACTGTGGGTGACATTGTTCCCTAGCTAAAGATTCCAGAACTATATAAGAATAGCAAAAGCTAGTGGGGACCAAGCAAATAAGGTCACAGTTATTCTCTTTACATGTAGTATGACTAAAGTATTTGAGTCCCTATGTTGACTTCCCTGTAGTCCTTAGATGGACGATGATTTAGAAGTACAAGCCAAATAACTCCTGTCTTCCTCTATGTTGCTATTTGGGGGGTATTTGTCACAGGTGCAGAAGAGAAACTAGAACACCCCCACAATATGGCCTGTTGCAAAAATCGAGGCATGAAGGAAAAGGGGTGGGAGGCACCTCTGAGATACATTCCAAAGCTTCCACGTGCCATTTTTTTATTAGCCAACTGTTAACTGTATGGTCATATGTTGCAGGGGAAGCTAGGAATTACAGTCTTCAATCTATGTGACCTATAGCTATTGGGGAAGGGGATCCCTACTCTGAGGAATATGTGTTTTCAGGTGCAGTGGAAGCAGGCATATATCTAATGCACAGATGGAGATACTGAATCCTAGGAGAGTTGAGGCCCTGTGCTGGGTCCAAGTTGTTCAGCTGCAGAATGGGGAGAGGAAGAGGTGCACTTAGGTCTAGGTGCCATTCTAAGTACGTAGGTCTCTGCCTCAGAGCTTGAGCAACTCCTGGCTGACTTCTGCCCTGCAACGACTGGACAATGGTCATAAGGCTCTGACTAGGCCTTGTTCTCTGATTTGCCTCTGCCTCAGCCATGCTGGCATCCAGTGACCCCTCCACATAGGCCCAGACTTATTCTTCCCCACATTTTCCTGGCCAGACAAGGAGCCTGTTCCAACTCCAAACTTCAATGCATTCAGCCAGTTGAGGGTCACCTCCAGGCTCAGAAGTATGGCAGCCATCATGTTTCTGCCAGGACACTTTGCTTACCACTGTTCTGATCCCACTATCCCTATCTGTGGGCTGGCATGCTCACCTTGACGGTTCATGGGGAAACAGGATAAACAGGATTCTCCATGAAGAATCATCTCATCCCAGGGCCACACAAACCTTTCCTGAATGGAGAGGGCCTTTCACACTGCCCAGCCTTCAGTGTCCCCAAGATGGACACAGGAAACACCTAAAAATCTAGTCTTTTCCTGATTTCCTTATTGTTCCTAGCTTACCCCCCTGGGAACCCTTCTGTGTCCAACACTAGCCACTTCAGGAGTCTGCCCTGTGTGGCTCACAGGAAGCTCCTAGGCAGGCTACTAGCTGCCCAAAGCTGTGAATTGTCCAGAGAAGTCCACAGAGTGCCCAGATACCTCACAAGGGCCTGCCTCAGATACTTCAGTTTAGATGATGCTTGGGGGCAACACAAGCAGTCACCAAGGCCTGAAACCCTTAATGTCATATCACTATTATCTGAGAGGCAGCAACTGTTGATCTTGGCATGGGAGGGTGGGTGCATTTGTCAGAAGACGGCCTGCCACTTGCCAGGGTCAGCTTGGGGACCTCTGAATAGCAATGTTCTTTGCTTTTCTATGCCTAGCCCTTCTTCTCTGGCTAGAATAGACTTTGTAACTGTGTGACTTCAGTAAGGCATGCTGGTCCATGCGGTACACACCAGCTGCCACCTCTTCTAGGCAGTGTTCTAACTCCTGGTGGGTTGGGGACCTCCTCACGGGATCTCTAAGTTGAATCAGTATGATCCTGGTTGCTTGAGCTGTCATTGCTTGGAAGTCTCCCTAGGCTGTAAGTGGCTTGGGAACAGGGGACTGGGGCAAATGTGGGGTGAGCTAATGTGGGCTGAGAGCTACATGAATGGCGGTCCTGTTTCAGTTCTTTTTCCAGTGGCTATGAAAAGAAATTCTGACAAAATCAATTTAAGGGAAAAAGGGGTTGATCCTGCTTATGATAGCTCAGAGGTCTTTGCACCCACAGATCACTGGGGAATCCAGGAATGTTATACATACAGGATTGTCTTTTCAATGGAAAAGATGTAAAAACCCTGTTCTTTCACCTAGAACGCTGGGAATTGGAGGTGACTAACAGCCTGATGATCTGTGTTATCTGTTGGTCAGGCCATAGCAAGCTCCCACAACCAGGACTAGAGGTGCCCAATAGTCTAAATGACCCTTCCATGATCTGTGTAGCTAGAAGCTCCCCAAGCTCCCACAACCAGGACCAGAGGTGCCCAATAGTCTAAATGACCCTTCCATGATCTGTGTAGCTAGAAGCTCCCCAAGCTCCCACAACCAGGACCAGAGGTGCCCAATAGTCTAAATGACCCTTCCATGATCTGTGTAGCTAGAAGCTCCCCAAGCTCCCACAACCAGGACCAAGAGGTGGATAATAGCTCAAATGACATCTAGACCAAGACCAAGTCAGACCCTTCCTTAGACCCTAAGCTAACACAGGCAGCCTTTCTCCAGAACCCTTCTTTTTTGGAAGAAATGACCTGTGCCCTAAGTTGAGTTTAGATGTAATTATGCTTCCTTGCACACTGGAGGCTATATTAAACCAGGAAACGTTTATAATATATGTATACACACACACACACACACACACACACACACACACACACAACACAACTAATAACACTTTGCTTATGAGTGGGCCATACATAAGCACTATGTAGCTATCCCAGGAAAACATCAAAATTCTAGATATAGCTTCTACTGAATATATGAATAAGATCATTTCTTCCATGTCACAAAGTCACCACTACAAGTTAGGCACTTACTTGACTGCTGGTCCTCTCTGTGGGCAGCTGGTTCACCTCCCAAAAGTCCCATCTCTAGTCCATCACATTAGGCATTAGGGGTCGGAGGCCCATTTTATCCACAGCCATATGGATGTTCCTTATCTTCCTATGGGGTCACAATTTGAAAAAATCTTAAGTGGTAAGTGCATGGACATAGCCAACCCATTGAACCTCCTGGCCCAGCAACTTTGCATGACTGCATGGCTACGAGTGGACTTTGGCTTCCTACTTTAGCTCAGAACCACATGAAGAGCAGAGAGCACAGTGTTAGCCGGGAAAAACAAAATTCAAGCTCTGCTTCTACTGGATGTATTTGATTCTGACACCAATGCACAGGTCAAAACTGTAAGTTAAACCATTGTAAGATGAGGACCGTGTTACCTTTCTCATTACTGTGACAAGAGCAGCCTACAGCAGGGTATATCTCCACTCACAATTCAGGGGCACAGCTCATCCTGGTGAGAAGTTGTGGCAGCAGGAGTATGAGGCAGGTGGTCAAACGTAGAATCCACAGTCAGGAAGCAGAGAGAGATGGGCGCTGGAGCTCAGCTCACTTTCTCCTTTTTGTTAAGTTCAGGACTCCAGCCCATGGGATGCTGCTGCCCACATTCAGGGTGGGTTTTCCTGCCTCAGTTAACACAATCTAGTAACTTCCTCATAGACAAGCCCAGAGAACTGTCTCCCAGGTGACTCTCAATCCTGCTGAGGTGACAACATCACAGGGACCATCGGTATTGCTGATGTTCCCCTGAGGGAAGGAAACCTCAGCGATCAAGGCTATGGACTACTTTCCTCCTTCTTCCTCATCTTCTGTTGGCATCCCCAGGTCCTGAGCGGTTCTTGCTGTGAGTAAAGTGGATTAGTTCTTTTTGCAGAGTTTAATTAAAGAGACCCTCATAGAAGAGATGTAAATTACATACTGTGAGCTCGTTGCTCTAAAAGTCCAGGGAAGGATCTGAGTGAACCTCAATGACATGTCTCTCTAAATCAGTGACTGGTCAGTGTGCAGGGACCCTGATCTATAGTGGAAAGTCAGATGAGCACGTGGAGGGTTGGTAGTATCATTGTAGGTGGTTACCTACTCCATTCTTTAAGGCTGTGAGACAATTTGAGCCTGGCTCACCTTGGATCAGTAAACATTCATTCATTTACTATTATTTGTGTGTGTGTGTGTGTGTGTGTGTGTGTGTGTGTGCAATGCTTGCTCAAGTGAGTGCAGGTGCACATGTATGTGGAGGCCACATATTAGGTGTCTTCTTCAATTCAATCTTAGGTGTCTTCTTCAGTTGCTTTCCACCTTATTATTTGAGCCAGGTTCTCTCACTGAACCTGGGGCCGGCCAATTCGGTTAAGCTGGCCAATCCTCTGCCTCCAACTCCCCAGGCCTGGGACTACAAGGGAGCCACACATCTCTTTTGTTTATTTGTTTTCATTTTTTTAGATTTATTTTTGTTCTCCCCCCACCCCCACCCCCGTGTGTGTGCCACATGTGTGCAGTGCCCACTGAGGCCAGAGTAGGACATTGAGTGCCCTTGAGTTAGATTTATAGGCAGTTGCGAACCACCTGACAAGGAGGTGGAAACTGAACTTGGGTTCTATGGAAAAGCCTCAAACTTGCTCTTAACTGCTGCCATCTCTCCAGGCCACACCTGGCTTTTTAGGTGCATTGCAGCCGAAGGGGATATTGAAATCAAGCCCTCATGCCTGCAGAGTTTATGTCAGTTTGACACAAGCAGGAGTCATCTTGGAAGACAGAGCACCAATTGAGAAAATGCACCCACCACATTGGCCTATGACCAAACCTGTGGGGTAATTTTTTTTATTGATAATTTGTGTGGGAGGACTCAGCTCATTGTGGGCAGTGCCACTCTTGGGCTGGTGATCCTGGGTACTATAAGGAGGCAGGCTGAGCAAGCCATGGAGAGCAAGTCGGTAAGTAGTGTGCCTCCATGGCCTCTGCTTCAGTTTCTACCTCCATGTTCCTGCCCTGAGTTCCTACCCTGGCTTCTCTCAGTGATGGACTTACAAGCTAGAAAGAGAAAAAAATCCTTTCTTCCCCAAGTTACTTTTGGTCAAGGTGTTTTTCACAGCAATAGAAATCCTAACTAGACACAGGCTGACCAATCCTGAGTCCGGTAAATGCTTATTGAATGAATGAATGAATGAATGAATGAATGAATGAATGAATGGGGCTAGAAGCCGGATCAAGGTTTGAGGAGAGACCACACCATTGAGGGCCAGAAAAAAGTTCTCTAGTGATTTCTCTGTTCCCATCACAGCCCCCAACAAGAGCACACTCTTCCCTGAATGAAGGGAGCATACTGTCCCCAGTGTCATAGACCAGGGCTCTATATGAGAGCCCCAGCGGAAGCATAGGAGAGCCATGGAACCAGCCTTTTGAGCAACTTATCTCTTGGCAAGATTAAGCAAGTTCTCTGCTGGGAAGCCTGTATTGCAGGCCTGCAGGGAGGACTGGGCCCTCAGTGTTTGCACCTTTTTACCCGGCATCTGTCCCTGGGATCAAGAGAGCCGGGAGGCTGGATTAGATGGGTCAGCGCCCTGATTGACAGTGACACTTCCTCCCGAGAGCCCCCACCTGCCCCC
>NC_048598.1:69278782-69328782 GCF_003668045.3 Cricetulus griseus
TCTCTATCATTGGTGATAGTAACTGTCCCCTGTAGGGACAAGTGGCAGGAAGAGGGAGGATTTTAGTTTGTTAATATTTTAGTTTGCAGACTTGTCCTTGAGGCAAATGAGAGCTTTATTGTATTGATGCTAAGCTTTCTACTGAGAAATGCTTTGCCTATTTTACTGTAGACTCATTATAAGTTGAGCTGCTTTGCTCCAAAGACAGTTGGTAAAGTGTTTGCTGTCTGTGCAAACATGAAGACCCAACTTCATGCCCCCAGATGCCTGTAAGAAAAGTCAAATGTGGGGGCTTGAGTTCAGAGCACCAGTACCTATGTCAAAATATGCAAGGTGTGGTGGCTAGCCCTTGTAACCCCAAGCACCAAAGAGTCAGATGCCAGAGGCTTCATGGCCAACCAATTGGCAAGTTCTGCCTTCAGTGAGAGATACTGTCTCAAATATGAAGTGGAAGGCACTCCCTGGGAATGGCAATTGAGGCTATCCTCTGATCTCCACACCTATGTGCACACACACCTACACATATGAGAGCACACACACACAAATACACACACACTTATGAGAGCACCTCCACACACACACACACACACACACACACACACACACACAATGTAAACTATCACTGGATGCTGGTGCATGCCAGTTCTGGGCATTCCTTGGCTTGTAGGTACATCGCTCCGGTCTCTGACCATGTCGCCACATAATGATCTTCTCAAATGGCTGTGCCTCTTCTAAGGACACAGGTCCTGTTGGACTAGGACCCTGTTTCCAGAGGATCTGCTCATCTTTACTTGATTACACCTGCAAAGATAAGCTAGCTACATGAGGTCACATTCTCATGTTGCCAGGGTTAAGGCTCAGGCATCTCTTTGTGCGTGTGTGTATATTGGTGTAAGTAATTCGCTGACACTTAAATGACTGAGCATTGTTTTAAACTACCCATTTTGTGGAATTTGGTTACAGCACAGAAAATGGATCCAATAACCAGATAGATGGGCTGGCATGGAAGCCCCACATGCAATGTGATGAGGAGCTCCTGGACCATAACAGGTGACAGGATGCTTCTGGAAGTAGGGGCTGGATTTCACAAGACCAGGCTCCTGCTCCTCTCCCAGACCTGGAAATGGGCTCAGATGTGTCTGATAGAGGCCCTCAGACTGGTTCTCTGTGGAAAGCATGCCTTTTGTGTGTGTGTATCTGACCCCATGGCTATAGATCAGCCATCAAAGGTAGAGAGGGCATAGCCTCGGGATATTGCTGACAGAGTCATGGCCCTTACATCAGCAACACCTCTTACAGGATGCAGCTGCCTTTGAACCAGGCCTTCTGGACAGACAGAAAACAGGCCCCAGTGCAAGACCTCCCCTCCCCCTCTCAAGTACTCCTCTCACTGAAGGCCTGTCTCACTGTCACCTTGCTTGGTCCAAGTGCCTGGAGTGTTTTCGAGGTCCCAGAAAAGATGCTGTGTGGAGCTCTACAGGTTAAATGTGCACTTCCTGGCTTCAAGGCAGGTACTTACATCTCTCTTAACTTTCATAGTAAACTTGTTAGGGGGCATAGGGTACCTCCCCCTTGGAGATGTGGAAACTGAGACTGGCCAGATTAAACAAATGGTTCAAAGGTACAATCAAAGCCACGGCTGGAGCCAGGTATAGACCTCAGAGCTCTTGAACCCACAGGATGAGCCTCATGACTGCTGTTCTTTACAGAGGACACCTTCCTGCAGCCTCTATGACCTTTCTGTCTCTGCCTACCTGTAAGCCTCTGACCTCTGGTGTTCGTGTGTGTGTGTGTGTGTGTGTGTGTGTGTGTGTGTGTGTGTGTGTGTGGCACAGGTTGAACTCAATCTTTCTCCACCCAGTTTAAATGAGAAGGGTCTTACTGACCCTGAATACTGACTGGGGCATGGTTGCCTAGTGAGCTCCCTGAGACCAGCTTTGCCCTCCTGCCCTGTGATGGCAGGGGCATGCACCGATGTCTGTGCTAGGGATCCATACCCAAGCCTACACAGGAAGCACTGTCTACCCTCCCACCAGCACTTTCCTTTTAGTTTTCCAGAACACCAGCTACCATTCTGTGGCTCTCCAAGCCTGTCTGTGTCCCCAAGACCACTGGAACAGATTTCATCAAATAGTTGGACATAGGGGTAGGAAAGCAAGAAGGATCTGGAGCTTGGATTCTGTCCTTCTGTAATCTTGGGCCATAGAAAGGAACTCTGGTGTGTCTTACCCCTGGAGGTCTGTTACCCACTGCCAGCCAACAAACTACCCTGAGCTGAATGCCTTAATGATGTTCATTTGTTCCTGACTCTCTGGCCAGGAAGGTGTCATCACACTTAACATTCAGTCAGGCAGAGGCTGCACTGGACTGAGGGTCCTCAATGGCCTCTTTTCAGCCTGGTTTCAAGCAGAGGCTGGGAACCTCTGTGGCTTCTGAACAGGTCAGTTCAATTTCTCCTGGAGAGCTGCATACACTGGAGAAGGGCCAGCCCAATGGCAAGTGCTCTCATCCTCTGCTTGCCTCTCCTTGGCCAAGGTCCACTAGCTAACAAGTTCCCATGACCTAGGCCAGGATCAGTGTGGGAGAGGCACACAGGGCATGTGTGGTAGGAAATGGCACTGATGGAGGCATCTATGGCACAATCTGCCACACACTGCATCTCCCAGATTGACACACTAAAAGACAGAGGGTTGCACCTTAGTGGCTGTTTTACCTGCCCATCTCTGCCTCAGCCTCAAGTCAGTATCTATGGAGGAAGACTCCCAGTTCTGATGATGTTTTGTTTTACTGGGTCCAAGAGAGGTGGCCTTTGGTCATCACAGAAGTGGGGCTGAGAAAAACCACAGAGACTTGCTCAGAGAGGTGGCTCAGTCCATAAAGTATTGGACTCAAGCATGAGGACAGGACCTCCACTCCATCCCAGAAACCATGGGAAGGAAGGAAAGAAGGAAGGAGGGGGGAAGGAGAAGGAAGAGAAGGAAGGAAGAGAGAGAGAGAGAAAGGAAGGGAGAGAAAGAAAGAAAGAAAGAAAGAAAGAAAGAAAGAAAGAAAGAAAGAAAGAAACAAAAGAAAGGGTCAGGCATGTAGGCAAGCTCTTGTCACCCCAGCATTGGGAGAGTGGGGACCAGCTGATCCTGGAAGTTCACCAGCCAGCTGTTCTAGCGGAGTCTGCAAGCTTTAAAGACAGCAAAGTGGAGTCTGGCAAGACAGTTAGGCTTGTGAAGGTGCTTGCTGCCAAGCCTGACTACCTGAGTTCGATCTCCAGAACCCAAAAAGGAGAAAAAGTTGCACTCTGACCTACACACACATATGCATAACTACATTCATGCACACAAAATAAATAAATAAAAATGGGGGTAAGAACCCACCACCAGAGAAATGACACCTGAGGTTGACTTCTGGCCTCTACATTACATACAACCACACAAGCATGAACACACCTACACAAAAATTGGGGACAGAAGCAGGACCCAGTCAGACGACACCTAGTATCTATTTACTTTACTCATGTGACTGCATCCTTCCCTTGGAACTAAGTCCTTTCCTGTGAGCCTGGCTAGGCCAGCTTGAGGTCACTCTGTGGAAGTTGTCTCAGGAAGGCCAAGGACCAAGGTGAGGTTTCCCGGTAGTGTTGGAGTCTGGATGGGTGCCAGGCATCTGCATGGGGATCCCATGTTGCTTCCTCACTTGGAGCCAAGCCTGTGGGTGGAGCACCACCGTGGCTGACCCATGCCTCCACCATCAGATGGTCTCACGGGAAATGTTCAAGCTAATTCAGAGCACAAGGGCTCCTGGGGTCAGGCTGAAGTCAAAGAGAAGGCCAGCAAAACAGGGTTCCCCAGGATCAATAGCCAAAGCCAGTTACTGCGTCTTTGCTGGGTGTGAACTCAAAGTGTGATTCACCATCACAGGGCCAAGCCAGGCTGTGCAATAACAGCCCCAGAAAAGTCCCTCTGCAGACCAAAGGCTTCTTCCTACAGTAGACGTGGGCTCCTGCCTCACCCAGGTTCCCATGTGGGATGCATTGTTCCTCTGGGCAGTGACGCAGCACCTGCCCTGGATGGGAACCTGCCCATTGACACAGTGGCTGCCCACAAGGGAGGAGTCTGTGTTTATGTCTGTCGTTGTAAATAAAGTGTACTCCACTGGAGGAAGGAACGCTGCTCTACCCTGTCGAAACTGCATAGGAACGTTGGGTTCTGGAGTGCCTGTCTTCCTTTCTGCAAGCTCCAAAACCTAGTGCTCCTAATCACCTATGATTCAGCCCCTAAGCACAGGGCCTGATCTCACTGGAATATCCACTTGGAAGCAAGAGGCATGTGGCCTGGCCTGTGTCACTAGAAGGGAGGAAGTCTATGGTTCCCATGCTAGCCACAGAACACAGAACCCAGAAAACTGGGGTTTTCTATCGACCCCACAGCCAGGCCTGGGTCTCCAATGCTTCCAGTTTGTGTCACCTGGAACTTCCAGGACCCTACTGTTTCCTTAGACTGTACTTGCCATTCCTCTGGAAAGCTTTCCCATCATGACTAGCTTTGACAACCATGGCCTTCTGCTGTCCTGCACTGCAGGTTCCCTATCTGGCATTCTGCCTCAGGCTCTCCAGTCCTGGGAGAGTAGAAGGCACTCCCTACGTCACTCAGCTCCCCCAGCCCCTTTTCTCCTATCTCACCCTTTCCTACCTACTGTAGAGGGGCATGGCCACGGCAGTTCCTTTGTGCATGGCTGGCCTTGCCACAGCTGTGTGACTAGGGAGGAGTCTAATTTGTGGCTCACCCCACTACTGCCACAAACTGAACCATGCCCTCTTCTTGTTTAATGCTCTATTAGCTTATATTAGTTATAGACAAAGATCAGTTTCACTATGACTTTTTCATGCATGTATATAATATATTTTGATTACATTGACCACAATTACCTTTTCTTGTCTTCCTCCCCATCACTGATTTCTCTTTTCCTCCAAAATTCCCACTTTAGTTTTCATGTGTGTATGCATGTGTGCGTGTGTGTGTGTGTGTGTGTGTGTGTGTGTGTGTGTGTGTGTGTGTGTGTGTGTGCTCACTCGCATGCATATCCCAGTGAATTTAATTAGGGTAGCTTACAGGAGCATGGGTGAAGAGTTATTCACAAGAACACAGGCAACTTACCAGGGGCTACACCACTGAAGAAAATGTCTCTCTTTCCTTTGGCAACCACCAATTTGCCTATCAGTTGTCAGGGAAATGTAGTGCTTGGTGGGCTACTCCCATCTCCAGGATGGAGTGCCAACATGGCCCAGCTTTTCCCTGGTCTTGTGCAGGTCGTCAGAGCTGCTGAGAATTCAAAAGTGCAATGGTTACATCATACCACACCAGCCCTTCCTCCAGCTCTTCCGTTCTTTCTGCTTTCTTTTCCATGGTGTTCACTGAGCCTGGGAGGTGATAATACACGTCCTCATTACAGTTGAGGACATATTGAGTTACTCAACACACATCCAACCACACCCTCTGCTGAAAACAGAGATTTTCAGTCTCCATCTTTCAAAGTGGTGCTGTGGTGGTTAGAATGAGACTGGCACATATATTTGAATGCTTGGTCCCCACTTAGTAGAACTGTTTGGAAAGGATTAGAAGGTGTGACCTTGTTGGAGGAGCTGGAGTGTGTTCCTGGGGGTAGGCTTTGAGTCTACCCATGCCAATCCCAATTTACTCATTCTGTCTCTGTCTGTCTCCTGCTTGCGGATCATGGCGTAAGTTCTCAGCTACCATCTCAGTACCATGCCTGCATGTCTGCTGTCATACTCCCCACTAAATAAATTCTTCCACCATTGTTTTGGTCACGGTGTCTTATCACAGCAATAGAAAAGTAATCATGACAATTGTCCTTCCAATTGGTTAAGATACAACATGTTGTTTGATTATTTTGTGTGTTGCTTGTTGCAACAGGATTATGATATGTAATCTTCGCTGGCCTGAGACTCCCAGAGATCCACCTGCTTCTGCCTCCCAGGTGCTTGGATAAAAGGTGTGCACCACCACACGCACCTGTTGTCCAGTTTTTAATTCAGTCTCCTGTAACCCAGGTTATTGATGAGGCTGTTTTACACGAGGCTATATGAGATGCTGGAGGCCCATTGACAAATGCAGTTCCTGCCCTTCCAGAAAGCACTGTTCTGTGGGTAGAGCACAGCCAACCAATAAACCAACACTTTTTCCATAACTCCCCTCTGGAAAGGGCTTAAAATGATTGGGTAGATACAGGTCAAACACACAGGTCTGACACTGAGTGGTAAGTGGAGGCTGCTCCAAAGAAAAGGGGGAAGTGAAACTCCGTCTTGCAAGGAGGAAAGGGCAGAGAACACTCAAGAGGTGAAATCACAGTGCCAAAGTCCTGAGGGCTGGCGTGGCAGGAGTAAGTTCATTGAGGGAAGAGGGGAAGACGCGAGGTTAGGGAGAGTGGCCTGCTCATCTGTGTCATGCAGAGTACTTGGTTTATTGAAAGTGAGCTGAGAAGCCTCTGAAGGTTCCGAGTGGGAAATGGGCAGTCATGAGATTTACTGTTTGGGAAACCATGAGGTCAGAGAGAGGATATGACTGACAGGAAGGAGCCTGACACAATGCTGTCTTTGGGCAACCACCCAGCACACAGAGTACTTAAAATCCTCTTAGATCCTTCTGTTCACCAGACAGCATCCAAGGACAGCCACACTGCAGTGTAGGCCAGCAAGAGCCACCTCCAGGGTGTAAGATCCCCTCCAGGGTCTTACAGGTATGGTTTCATACTATCCAAAGTTCCTCCAGGAGCTGGCACGATTTTATATCCCCTCTGTGAGATGTGATACTGAGTACAGAGAGTTAGGTGACTTAGACACGATCACACAGACCTGGAGACCTGGCATGGGCATGCTGCCTGGACTGCCCCAACACTGTATGTTGCACAAGTGGGAGCCCGTTTTCTCTTGCCCCAAAACAGGATGCCTTTGTCCATGGGACAGACATTTTCCTCTGATGCCTCGTTATACTCCTACTCCTACACATTTAAAAATACAGTCAGCAGGGGTGTCCACGGGCTGTGTGTATCCCAGGATGGCTAAAAATGCAGCCCGACACAAAGTTGTACACTTACTTCAAGCATTATGACTTTTTGGAACTTATTTTCTAACTTTGCATGTATGTGTTCTTGTAGGCATGACTGCACATGTGTGTGCAGGTATGTGGAAGCCAGAGGCTGACAGCCAGGGTATCTTTTCCAATTGCCCTCCATCTTATTTTTTGAGACAG
This sequence comes from Cricetulus griseus, assembly GCF_003668045.3. Classification (NCBI taxonomy): domain Eukaryota; kingdom Metazoa; phylum Chordata; class Mammalia; order Rodentia; family Cricetidae; genus Cricetulus; species Cricetulus griseus. Next base: position 69,286,042 of record NC_048598.1, read on the forward strand.
TATCACTCCCTGAAGCCAATTGAGCTGGTTGGCCAGCAAACCCATCTGTGCCTCCCCAGAGCTGGGACTAGAGGAGTATACCACTGGCTTTGTGGGGCTTAGGGGAACCCTATGCTGTAGAAGAGGGAGGCTATATTCAGCTACATACAGCATTGCCACCAGCTCAGTGCTGACTTCTCCCCCTTCCATGAGTCCTTAGTTTTTAGAGGACTTGTAAAAGTGAGGTCACTGGCTGTGGTGTCATCTGTGGTAGGAACTCCAGTGCTGAGGTGAGCCTGAGCCACAATGAGGTGCTAATGGCATGATCCTGTTCATGTGTAGGTGCAGCGCAGGAGCTCAGGGGAATGCTGTATCCAAGGCAACCAGACCTCAAATGACAGACGCTTGAGTTCTCATTGCTCTCTGATGCGGGGCCCCCATGGTATGGAGGTAGCAAATGAGGAAGGAGTATCATGGTAGACATAAGCCAGAAAGCCTTCCTAGAGGACATGACGGAAAAGGGAGGCATCCTCCAGTCACTAGGTGTCCCAGATCCTGATCTGGGCATTCCCCTGATGTAGCCCATCAGATGTAGCCCATCTCCATCGTTGATATTAGAGGTCTACCCAACCAGAACATTCTTTCCATCCGATCAGACATGTGTCTGACATCCGAGAATGTGTGGATGGTTGAACTGTCTGTGAGCAGCTCAGACCATTTCCTGACCTAGAGTGTCTCCAAGGAGGCCAGTAGCCTTTCCCCTGAGGACTGCATAGCAGAAAACCCCAGGGAGGTGTATTAGGAAGTCGGAGCTGGCTGGACCAGGGCTCCTGAGATTGCCCTGTAGTAATCTAGGGGCACTAGAAGTTGGGAAAATCCTCCGGCTGAGATGGAGCAGTTTGTAGCTGTCCTTCAGTCATCCCTCTCCCCAGAATGCATCATGGGGACGGGGGTTATAAAGTGGCTGTCCTGGGGTTAGAATTCATGGTGGCACCAGAAGCCCAGGTTTCCTGGGCCTCCATAGAGAGAGCAGAACCAGTCCCATTTGGGCAAATTGATGGTGACCTGTCCCTGGCTGAGCCCCTGAAGCCTTCTTGTGACTGTCATTGGGAGCTGTAACCTCCTCCTCTTGCACTTCCTAGTCTGTTGCCCCTTCCCTGGGTTACCCAGGTGTCTGACAACTACCTGCAGCAGTGTGAAATGCCCAGGGCCCATGCCACCTGTTTCCTTTCGCCTGTGTGTCCTGTCTCTCTCCATGCCTCAGTTTCCCACTTGTGACTGGATAGGGCAGTTTCTGGGAGTTTTGGCAGCTCTAACTGTCTCTGGTCTATGGTACAGTGAGTTAGGGTTTATCATAGCTATTCATAGGGTCTACTGGGAAGTGGCTCAACAGAGCAACTGAGAGGTCTCAACTGGAGCACAAGTGGGGCTCCCCAGATATCAGGGCACCACCCAAGACTTGGGCAGCAAAGGTCAGCTGATGCCAGAAGTGAGTAGCCAAATCTGAGATACAAAGGGGTGGAGCACTGGCTCCTCAACCCGAAGGGAAGCTCCCACAATGGTGAAACTTCCAAAGTACTCTGCAGGTCCTCATTCTTTTTTTATAAAGTAAATTTCATTTGTTATTACTGTGTGTGAGCATACATGGTGTGTATGTGTGTGGGTGAGGGTGTCAGAGTACAGTTGTATTTATTATTACTGTGGATGTGAGCATGCATGGGTGGGGGGTGCCAGAGGACAACTTTTTGGAGTTTGTTCTTTCACCTTCATGAGGGCTTTGGGAACTGAATTAAGGTCCTCAGGCCTGTGCAGCAAATGCCTTTGCCCACTGAGCCATCTCACTTGCCCCATGGTGCTTATCTTTTCCGCAGTCAGGGCCATACCTACAGGTGCAGTCATCAGTGCAGCTGGCCATTTGTCCCTTGCTTATAAGGCGCGCACTGTCATTACTGGGGTCTCTTTCTATAGCAGGCCATGCGGCCTTCTATCCCTGACTCATGTACTTTATCAGCCCCATCACTAGGAAACACCCACCAGGTCTCCTCCAGATTCCTCTCTTGACAGCCACACAAGAAGAGGACAGGAGCCAAAAGTCCAGCCTTGAGGCTGTAAAAACATGTCTCATCTAGGGATGTAAGAGCATGGGAAAGAGCCTGAAGCCACTTTCAAGAAAGATTTCTCAGAAATCTTCCATGGAGCCCTCAGAGCCACTGTAAAGCAGCATACAGCAAAGTTCAGAGTAACCACTGGCTTAGACATTCACTGAGGCTGGGAGATGGCTCATTGATAATGTGCTTGCCCTGCAAGCACAAGGACCTGAGTTCAAACCCAGAGCCATGTGAGAAAGCATGGTGTGGCCTATGCTTGTAATACTACAACAAAGGAAGGGGAGACAAGGAGCTCACTTCTTGTGGGTTATTAGCTGGCCAGCACTTTTGGCCTACATACACACACACACACACACACACACACACACACAGAGAGAGAGAGAGAGAGAGAGAGAGAGAGAGAGAGAGAGAGAGAGAGAGATTTCAAATTCAACCACAGCTCTGCACAGGTGGTGAATGTGGGGTACCAGTACGGCTTCTCAGGGCATCCATGGCCCACACAGGACAAAATGGAGAGACAGGGATACTGGCATCCAACAGGCTAGAGCCCAAATAAAGCAGCTCAGCCTCTGTCCTGGGGCTGATACACTCAGAGCAGGATAAAAGTGTCACCTCCCTGGGGCTTCCTGGAGGTTAAGCAGAATGACAGCCAGAATGCACCTGGCACTGTGTCCAGCATGGGGAAGAGCCCAGTCGGAGGGTGACATGGCAGAAATAAACATCGCAGTTTGTCCTCGTTTCATTTGGCCAGGGTGTAATAAAACATCTTGATCAAAAAGCAGCTTAGGGGAGAACAGGCTTATGTGGCTCACAAGGCCACTCACGGCCCGTCATCCCTGGGAAATCCAAGTAGAAGCTCAAGCAGTTGGCCACAGACCACTTACAGTCCATAGAGAGTAAACCCAGCCTTTCTATGTCTTGCTCACCTTCCCCACACTTACACAGCTGAAAGCCCAGCCCAGGAAATGGTGCTGGGTTCTCACACCAATTAAGGCAATCAAGATAAATCCCTAGAGACAAAAGCACAGGCCAACCTGATCCAGGAAATCCCTCATTCAGGCTCTCCTTGTGGGTGACTTATGACCCTGAGAGTCTAACGAAGGATCCTGAGGTATCCAGCAGAATTGAAGGCTACAGTAGGCGTGTTCTGCACAGCTTGTGTGGTGAGTCATACTAATCCTTTAGTCTAGGGATGTGGCTCAGTTAATGGAGTGTTTGCCTAACATATACTAAGCCCTGGATTCCATCTCTAGTGTCATATAAATAGGCGTTGTGACACTTGCTTGTAACCCCAACACTAGAGAAATGGAGGCAGGAGGTTCAGGAGTTCAAGGTCATCCTCAGCTATATATCAGATCTGAGGCCAGTGGGATACATAGGGCCCTTTCTCAAAACAACAACAACAACAAAAAGCATAATAACTTTCAGTGTACACTGCAACTTTGATGGCTCACTCTGTGCTCTCCTATATGGTGATCCGAAACAGGCTGGAACCACACATACTGCACACTTACCATATTGGCAGGCCCTACCATCATTTGAAAAGACATCCTGTTCTATGGCCTGGGGTCTGGATGCATGGGATGCCTGACACACTGTCTCTGACTCATGAATGACAGACAGTGATGGGACCTCACAGAAATGATCAAATCACACTCATTCTGCTCTGAGGCTACAAAGGCTTCGAGTAAACTTCTGTTCCAAGGTTGCCAGCTATCACAGGCAGAGATGGCACTAAATGTGAAGCCCCTTTTGAGGGGCCTCACAAAGTGAAGACTGAGGACCACAAGCTGTGACACCATTGTCACACCAATGTGGATTTGTGGGGCTTACTGTTGCTATGGACTAAAGGAGTGTATATCCAAGCCATGTGTGTTTTTGCATGTGTGTGTTTGTTTGTGTGAGCACGCACTCGTGTGTGTGTGTGTGTGTGTGTGTGTGTGTGTGTGTGTGTGTGCATATGTGGCCAGAGGTCAACATGAGGTGTCCTTTTCAATCACTCTCCACCCTGTTTTTGTTTGTTTTGTTGTTGTTTTTTTGTTTGTTTGTTTGAGGCAGGGTCTTCTGCAGCCCTGGATAGCCTAGAAGGGCACTATGTAGACCAGGCTGGCCTCAAACTCAAAGAGATTACTTGCCTCTATCTAGAAAGTGCTCGGATTAAAGACATGTTCCACCACCGCCAGCTCCATCCATTTTTTAAGATAGGGTCTCTTGCTGGCCTGGAGCTCACCAAGTAGGCTAGAATGGCTTCTATACCCATGTTTTCTTGTGTGCTCTACGGGACTTGAACTCCAGTCCTTGTGCATACCCCAAGCACTTTACTGACCAAGCATCTCCCCAGTGCCTGCCCAGCCATTTTAAAATATAAATTAGCTATCAAACAGTCTCCCTGCTAGGCTACAAAACCTCGAAGTTTTTACTCTTATCAGATGACCCAGGCTCACATAGCATCCTCTCCACCCTCTCCCTCATCCCTTCCAGCTCCTGGCAACCACAGTCCTATTCTTTATTTCAGTGAGACTTCAGTTCTGAGTATAAGTGACAACAATTTTCTTTCAATGGGAAAACTCAGCCTTGCTGTTGCTGTAATGAGGTTAGCACCTGTGCACATAGCTGCTGGGTGCCATTCTGTTGGCAGTTGGACCACAGGCATCAAGAAGCTTAAAATGTTGATGTCTAATAATCCAGTAGTTTTACATAAGGGACCTAAGGCATTGGCAAAGCTGGGCCAGTGAGATGGCTCCGCAAGTAAAGGTGCTTGCGATTAAACCTGATAACCTGAATTTGAGCCCCACAACCCAGTGGAAAGAATGAATTTCTACCAGTTTCCTCTAAACTCTGCATTTGTGCAGTGGCATTTGCATACTTGCATGAGCACACGTGTCCTCGAGCATACACACACACACACACACACACACAATAAAACAGTAAAATATTAGCAAAGCTTTATAGACAAAGATATTATAAAAATTATGAAAATGGGAATTTAGCTAAATAATAAGACAACATTGACCATTAAGATAATGCTAACAGAAGCTAACAGGGAGATGGCTCAGGGTACGGTGCTGACCACACAAGACCTGAGTTTGATTCCCAGCACTCATGTGAAAAGCTAGTCAGTGATGGGCGCTGTAATCCAGGCACCGGGAGCTCCCTCACTGCTTCTGTTAGATGGAGTAGTCAGGGAGCTTCAGGAACCAAAGATAGACCCTGCCCCAAAAATCAGGGTAGATGGATCTCAGAGAGAATGACAGCAAGGGTGATCTCTGGCCTCCAGGTGTACCTAGGTGCATACTGCTCACATCTGCATACAGAGGAACACACACACACACACACACACACACACACACACACACACACACACACACACACACACACTAAAATGATAGCGATAACGAAAATTTTAGACACACAGACAGGGCCAAGAGAATCTCTCCCCATGGATATCTCCTCTTGGTGCCTCCTGGGTTGGTGCCTTCCTGCCCCAGAAGTCACACGAAGAATGTGATGATGGTAAATACTACAAAATTGACAGGATCTAGAGTCACCTTGAAGGCAAGGGTCTGAGCACACCTGAGGGATTCTCTTGATTAGGTTATTTGCAGTGGGCAGACCCACCCTGTGGGCAGTGCCATCTGTGGGCTTAGGTCTTGACTCAATAAAAAGGAGAAAGTGAGTGGGCGGCAGCATCCATCTCTCTCTGCTTCCTGGTCGTGGCTGCCATGTGAGCAGCTGCCCCACACTCCCATTGCCATGCCATTCCCACCAGGATGGACTGTACCTTGAACTGTGAATCCAAATAAAGCCCTTTTTCTGCCTTCCTTTCTTAAATCGCTTTTGTTAGGGTATTTAATCCCAGTAACTAAGGGATGCATGCTCAGGGGGAGGCAGTGGCTTTCTCAGGATCAAGTTCCTCAAGCGTTGTGGCCTCTGAGTAGGAACATTCCCATTTACACACAGGTCAATGGCAGGAGAACAAAGTTCTACCAAGGCTGGCTGGATGCTGCCCTGGGTGGTAAGAGCTTGGCCTCCCACGTCACATGGGAAATCACCCGGCCCCACAGAGTAGAAATGGCAGTCCTTACAAAGAGCACAACAGGAACTCTGTGCCACTTCTGCAGCTCTTGAAATTTATTTCAAAACCCAAAGTTTCAACGCTGCTGAACTGAGCATCCAGGAAGTCAGTAAAAGGTGACTATGGCTTAGAGATGAGGGTGGCCCATCCCTCTCTCTGTTCCCTTCCTGTTTTACACAAAAAAAAGAATCAAATGTGGAACAGCCCTATGCTAGCCCTGAGGTTGTCACAGTCAAATAAAAATTCCAAAAGTGTATCCTCTTTCCAAAGACTTGTGATGACTGGGTGTTGGCTCAGTGATTCAAGCGCCTGCTGAATAGTAGAGAAGACCTGGGTTCTAATCCCTGGGACCCCCATACAAAGCTGGACACACAGTGGAAGTGTCTTTAATCTCACTACTCCTCCCAGAAGATCCTACCAGGAGGTGGAGACAGTAGTAGGAATCATTGGAGGTCCCTGGCTAGCTAGCCTGGTGACACAGGAGCAAATAACACAAGACCCTGTCTCAAGGCAGGGTGCAAGGTGGGGACCAACACCCAAGGGTGTCTTCTAATCTTCACTCACATGTCATAGCATGGGTATGCCTGCATTCATCCCCCACCCCTGACACACAAATTGACATTGCATGATGGTATGCTAGCATTGCCGAGGCTTCCTGGGAGCTGAGCCATGGCTGGCATAGAGGTGGTTCATTTGAGCCAAGGCTGGCATGCAGGTAGTTCATTTGGAGCCAGTTACCAAGGACTATAGAGAGAAAGAAGAGGTCGGATACCCTACCCAAGAGCACATTATTGTGTGTGCTGTGGGAAGCTGGGGCTCAACTGTACTGCAACTTTATAAAAATATAGCCATGGGTACTGAGAGGTGGCTCGGTGGCACACTTCCTGCTTTTGCAGAGGACCCAAGTTCAACTCCTGGCACCCACATCAGGTGACTCACAACTGTCTGTAACTCTAGCTCCAGTTGGCCTGATGCTATCTCCTGGCCTCCACAGGCACCCCACAGAGCATGGGTTGGCGTGGGTCACTGGCAGAGTAGTCAAGACCCCAGGTGCTTGGTCCTTATCCATCCTCATCCTCAACCGAAGGACAGATTCAACACCCAGGGTCCCATAAGGAAGGTGGTACAGCTGTGACAAGGCAACCCCTTTCTCCTACAGGGAGAAGTAAGGGTGGGTCACATGTGTGTCACACCTGTAGGGGACAGAAAGGAAAGCTTCTATAGGAGGGGAAATTACACAGAAGCCCTGACAACAGCCCCAGGAGTCAGACAGGACAGGAACCAAGCAGCCTTGTCCAAGGCCACACAACCAAGAGGAGACCCCACAGTGAGGCTCTGGCACCTATCCCACTAATTTCTCAAAGTGGTGGCTTGTCCTGCTGTTTTCCATGCTGGTGTCCTATCTGCAGCAGCATGCCACCATGGAGCAAGAGTCTGGAGATGACCTTCTAAGCACTGAGTGGTAGGACCAGGGAAACTTTCCAGTGGTACAATTGACCCAGAGTGGGGCTTGGGGACACTACTGCTGCGGTTAGGAATGTCCTCAGGGACTTTGTGCCTACCTGCACCCCCTCCCCAGGCAGTACACTGGGGGAAACAGGAGGTGCAGAGAAATCCAGAAGGCTAACCAGTGAGCTGGGAAAGCGATTAAGGACATGCCCTGGAAGAACAATTTGTGTGTGTGTGTGTGTGTGTGTGTGTGTGTGTGTGTGTGTGTGTGTGTGTGTGTGTGTGTGGTGCCCATGATCTCTGAACACCAAGAATAAGCCTACCAGCTTACATACTCATTTCATGGGGGGCAGAATAGAGGACAGGAGACGTTAAGTAAACTTATGCTAGAGCTAGTTAAAAGAACAGAGGAAGGGAGGAGAAATGACTTAGCTGGTAAAGTGTCTTACATAAACACAAGGACCTGAATTTGATTCCCAGAACCCATTTGAAACAGGATTCGTGCTGGGTAGCTTTTGTCAGCTTAACACAAGCTGGGATCATCCTAGCAGAGGAATGTCAGCTGAGAAGATGAACCAATCAGATGGGCCTACAGACAAACCTGTGTGGCATTTTCTTCATTAATGATTGACATGCGAGAGCCAAGCCCACTGTGGGCAGTGCCGCCCCAGAGCACGTGGTCCTGGGGTATATAAGAAAGGAAGCTGAGCAAGTGTGAGGAGTGAGCAAGTAAGCCTCCATCATGGTCTCTGCTTCAGTTCTTACCTCAGTTCCTGCCCTGACTTCCTTCCTGGAGGACTGTGACCAAGTCCAGACCTGCAGCACTGGCTTTCATCTCTGCCAGTTTCCTATTTGCTCACTATGAGAGATGTCTCCCCATCAGCCTCATCTTTCATCCTGCCAGGGTGACCTTGGGGCCCCATGGTACTGTCCACTTCAGAGACATGTACTACCCTTACATGGGTTTTTTTTTTTTTCCACTAATGTTCCACCTGAGTGGGAGAGAACTAGACTAACCTTGTTCCTGGAACTCCATTCTTTCCCACCACACTGCTCCTTGAGATCAGGGAGGGGGCCATTGCCTGTTTGCCATTTCAGAGCACAGACCATGCCTGAGTTAGCTACTGTGTGCTGAAGCCCCAGGCTCTCTCTTTTAAGCAACCTGGTAGTCACTGTGCGGTAGCCACCTGCTGCCTCCAATGTCACGAGCATTGGAGTAGCTGACTGGGTACCTAGCAGTGTCCCTGGATTCCTCAGTGGCTCTGTGACATATCTCACCTTTCCCAATATCCTCTTGTTTTAGCTGGCCAGACAGGAGAAATGATAGAAAGCTTGGCTCACTGACGTTGTATTAATAATTCGCCGAAGACATGATCCACTGAGCCTGACAGCCTGGGGTCAATCCCTGGGACCCACACAATAGAAGAAGAAAACTAACTTTCTCAATTTGTCCTCTGACCACCACACCCATGCCATGTCATGTGGGCACACATGAACACTACATAACACACACACACACACACACACACACACACACACACACACACACACACTAAATGTTTTTTTGTTTTGTTTTGTTTTTTAATCTTGCTATCTTTGATCTGTTTGCCAGAGTTCCGTTGATTGACCACTGCCTGTTAGTGTGATGCCATTAGTTCAGGTAAAGTTTGTATTGGTTGTTCTTTGTGTTGTGACCGTCATGTCACAGCATAACCATTCTCCACCTCAGTTTTGGAGTGCACTGATCTGGCTAGACTGGCTGGCCCACGCTTTAGGGATTTGCCTATCTCTGCCCACACTCCAATGATTAGGTTACAGATGATCGATGTCTTCAGTTTTTTACGTCAGTGCTGGGAATCTGAACTCAGCTCCTCGGGCACTTTACCGCCTGCGCCACCTCCCCAGTCCCTTGATTGTATTGACTAGGTTGGCCGTGTTGGGATGGAACCCAGAGTCCCCACCACCATATGCCACCCTGTGCTCTAGTACTGAGTTACATCCCCAGCCACAGACTGCATAATTGTTGAGTCCCAGTACCAAGGGAAAATGTGTACCTCTGCTCACTGAAGAGCAGGGAATAGTGTCCCTAAAGCTAACATTTACTATTTTAGGCCTTTTCGTGTTCACTGGCCTCTTTTGTGTTTGCTTATTAATCCATGTCATTCTAAAGAAATAAAAAATTAGTTGTTAGCACGAATTTCACTTTTCAGTCTTTTATGCAGTGGGGGTTTTAAATGCAGAGGTAAAAACATCCAAACCTACTCAGAACCACCAAAGCAATATGTACAATTTGGCTTTCAGAGCTTATCGTTCTCAGCAGATACTGCAGGACACTCAGGTCACTACCAGCGTTTTGTGTCTTGCACAACACACTGTCCAACTGGGGGCCATCAATGGGAAAGGAAAGACGCAAAGGAAAAGGAACTCTGGGCGCCCTGTCTTTCCCCTTCCTCCTTGGTCATCACTTCCAGCTCAAGTGGCTAGTAATCTAGAGACGTCATCCAGTGAGAAAGGATATGGCAGATTCTTTGGTCATTTGTGTTCTGGGAATGCAGAGACTATCCTTCTGCTCTGAAAGCAGGCTCTGATGCAAGGGGAAAGGGTGGACTCTGAGGCTATCACCTAGGCAGTCATGGTCATGATACACTAATCCTGTACTTGGCCACGGCTGATGTCTCCCATGTTGTGAGCTTCTAGGAGTCTGTGCTCAGGGACATTATCCAAACCATTAGAGACTAAAGCTCATCTCCACTCATTCTCAGACACCACTGTCCCATTAGACTTTACATAGAGAGCTCAAGATCTAGGGTGTGTGTTCTGAGTGTGGGCATTCCAGTGGAGGTCAGAGTACAGCCTTGGGTGTCTGTCTCTCCCTTCCACTTTGAAATAGGGTCTCTGGCTGTTTTCCACTGCCTTCCCCAGGTTAACTACCTTATCCATGAGCTGCCGTGGATTCTCCATCTCACCATAGGAATGATGGAATTACAGACTGCATCATTTTATATGGATTCTGGACTATCTACTGAGCCATTTATCCAGCCTAAGGTCAGAGATTTTTGAAGTGATCATGAACCTGAAGGTGTCAATAGCTCAGGATACTTCTTGTGAAATGACACAGGTCACAGGCCTGTGAGACTGACCCTGTCAGCCGGAGAGGAGGTGTTTGAGCATCTACTTAAAGGCAGAACACTCTAGAACATCCAGTGAGAACAAAGGACGAGAACCTGGTTAGGAACAAGGTCTCAGGTGTCAGTAAGCAATGGGTCAGGAAGGAGGCTTGTGATCTTGAAGTTGTCCGTGTCACAGGCCTAGGGCTGTTGACAAAAGGATGCTACTTTCAAGAAGCCATTCCTATGTCCTCACAAGCCTGAGTCAAGCATCTCCTTCCCCTAAGGACCTTCTTGTGCTTCTCCTTGGGTGGGGGCACACTTGAGTTTGAAGATTTGTTCAGTGTAGCCAGCATTGAGGAAGGGGTAGGTGAGACATATGTTCAGAGCTTCCCTGATGCCTGACATTAGCAGAGAATGAAAACAAAATCTGAGAGGAGAGTGTTGTGGTATATTTGTACACTGTGTGAAGATATGTTACGGTGATTGGTTTAATAAAGAGCTGAATGGCCAATAGCTAGGCAGGAGATATAGGCAGGGCTTCTAGGCAGAGAGAAAGAAGATAGAAGGTGAATCTAGGCATGCATCAGACACCAACAATACATGGAGGGAGTCAGGCATACAGAATAAAAACAGATAAAAAGCCACGAGGCAAAACATAGATTAATATAAATGGGTTAATTTAAGTTATAAGAGCTAGTGGGACAAGCCTAAGCTAAGGCCAAGCTTTCATAATAATTCGGGAGCTTGCTGGTGGGACAGAGAAAGATGAGTTACAAGAGAAGTTCATTCCTTAGTGTTTAAATGTCTGATTAATCCTTGTGTATTTACATGTGTGTGTTCCTGTGTATGTGGGTGTGTGCACATGCATGTGAAGATTTATGTGTGTGTAAGTAGAGGCTAGTGGACAGTCTTTTGTTCCTTAGGCACCATTTTCTTGAAACCAGATCTCTCACTGGCCTGAAGCTTGTCAGGTAAGCTGGGCTGAGTGGCCAGTGAGTCCCAGTGGCCCTTTAGTCTATACCTCCCCAGTGTTGCCATGGCCAGCTTTCTTTTGCAAAGGTCCTGGGGATCAAACTCAGGTACAACCTATAGATTGAAGTATCTCTTCAGCCCTGATTAATCCCGTAAGAATGATTTTTTCTCCTTTAAAATGCTGCAACCCTCCAACTTTCTATTAATTGACTCTCTCCTTTCTAAGACAGAAGGGAGCCATACCTGGCCAGAGGAGTGACGGACCAGCGGGATCATTCTGTTTTATGAATGACAGCACCTTGAGGTATGCTGTGCTCATGTGATGGTCAATAGGAAAGCCATGAGCTCTTGGATACTAAGGGGACAAATGGATAGTATATAAACAGAGAGATAAATGTAAAAGACCTTCCCTAAACACCCAGCACCCTCCCTCTTGAAATGCCTCGGTTCTCTGATATGACTATCCCAGTGTGGTCGGTTGAACTCTTCCGCTGGCTCCAGTTGACTCTAGAAACATCTGAGAAGAAGAGAGAATGTTCCCAAGCTGTCCAGTGAATGGTTGCATGATCAGAGAGAGGGCAAGGAGGGACATCCTTTATCAGATTATATGCTGGCTAGAGTCTGCACACCACCAAGCAATTAGCTAAAGATGTCAAGTTTCCCTGACTCCATGTTCAAAGATAGTGTGCAGAAGCATCTAAATTCCTGGTGGATTTCCCACCCCACCATCCCATTTCCTTCCAGATGTTTGGCATGGTGCAGATGCCACAGTACATACATGCATCTCAAAGTCCAAGGGATGAAGCAAGAGGGTGGGGAGGGTCTGTCATCTTGCCCGACTCCCAGACACGAGGCAAGACATGGAGGTTCTTGTGTCTTTAACACACGGTAGGGGATGCTTACTGTATCCAGGTGTCTCCAACAGCACAGTGCAAAGAACACAGTGCAAAGAACCTGCCTGAGCTGTCAGAATTCACGGACACAAGCCCAGAGGGTGTGTGTTCATGGGAATGTGCAGAGGATTGCATGTCCCTGTGGTCCATGACTGAGAGTGAAGTAGGACAGAGGCAGGGCTGGGCTTTGGAATCCACTTGTCGATCTCTGGTTCCAGATGTGGGTGGCTCAGAGATTGGGGCTGCCCAGATTAGACTGACAGACAGGCAGTGGTGTCACTATCCAAACTGGAAAGGAAGTCAACTCAAGCTGCCTACTGAATTCTTTTAATGTCTAAGGCCCCCAGGCCAAATGAATTTGCTTGGAGATACTATTCCCTGCATAATCAGAGGGGGAAAGAAAGCTGCATAAGGTTTTATTATTACAAATTTTGAAGTTATATTTATGTTGTGTGTGTGCATGTATGCGCGTTTGAATAAAGGTGCCAGTGAAGGCCAGAGATGTTGGAACTGGAGTTACCAGTGGTTTTGAGCCACCTAACATGGGTGCTGGGAACCAAACTTGAGTCCTGGGTCCTCTGCAAGAGCAGTATGTGTTCTTAACCACGGAGCAGTTTCTCCATTCTCCTTTTTGATGGCTTTTTAACTATGAGATTAAGCATTCTGCATGGGGACAATAGGAAATCCAGCTAAAAGATGAAACAAACCCAGCTGTGTTAGGTGTTCTGGAAACTTCTTCCTTTGCCTCCTCCTTTCAGAACAAGCTGTGTCTGGGAAAGCCCTACAGTAGAAATGCAGATGCCACTACCTAAAATGAGACTTAGAGGCAGAGAGACTCTGGGAAATGTGCTTGCCCACCTGACCCCAACTTTGGTTGCCCTGCTGCTGTCATGGCTGTTTCCTGGGGTCATTTGTCAGCTTTGATACCTAAGAGGCATCTCTCTGGATTGCCACCTTTGAGCCAGGGAGCAGGGAGAGTGTTGGCTCATTTATGACTGACCAACCCCATGATAAGAGGCCCCTAATTCAGGGTCACACACCTCAGCCTACCTCTAAGCATAAATGTGTTGGACACCTGCAAGTCAGAACTGACTGCTTGCCCCAGAGAGACACTGACCAATCAGAACTGGGATGTTGAGGGGGTCAGCCTGTCTTCTGGGAAGTTGAACCTGCTACCCTGTAAGTGAAGAAACTGAGACCCAGCATTCAAAATTCACTACAAAATGCATCATTCATTTATTTACTTACTTATTTTTGTTTTTTCAAGACAGGGTTTCTGTGTATAGCCCTGGCTGTCCTGGGACTTGCTCTGCAGACCAGGCTGACCTCGAACTCCCTGAGTGCTGGGATTAAATGCATGCACTACCACCACCCAGCCAAAGGCATCCTTTAAAGCAGGAACTAAAACCAACAGTTACCTCTCTTCTTATCATGTGACATTGGCTCATCTTTTGGAGGGGGTAGTGTCTATCTCTGAATACACATTATGGCTAAGTGAGTATACACATGTGTGTTTGTATGTGCATACATGTGTATATGTGTGCCTGTGCATGAGCCTATGGGAAGCACAGGTCAGTGTCTTATCTTTAGAAACAGGGTTTCTCACTCTGCTGGGAACTCACAAGTTCAGCTGGGCTTGTTAGGCAGCAAGCCCCTGAGATCTGCTCTTGCCTCCCAGTGCAGGACTGCAGGCATGCTCTACCAAGCCTGGCTTCTTATGTGGCTACTGGGGACCAAACAGGCCTCATGCTTAAGCAGCAATCACCTTACTGACAAAGTCATCTCTTCAACCCCTTGAAACAGATCTAATAGAGTTAGACACACAACTTCTTACATCTGATTATCTGAGTCCAGGACACATCAGGATCCTGGACATACTGGTTCGGAATGGTTGGTCTGCTAGTGGCTTGTTAAGGACTCTTTACGGATTAATTGGTCTGGGATCATTGAATCACACATGCGACAGTGCTGGTGCTTCTCATAGATGAGGCTGGACCCTCAGAAGTGAGACTTCTGTGAAGGTTAGTTCCCTCCCTAAAACTCAGGATAGCTGGGGAAAGGAGGAGGTTCTGTGGAAATTTTGCCTCATGGAAGCATCTGGGAAGGAAGTTGTCACTTACACGAGTCACAAGGCTTCCTGCATGTGTGTGCTTCCTCACTGGGACTGGACACATAGCCCTGAGAAGTCTTAACTCCATCTGCATATTCTCTGTGCTCACCCTTGACAGGTTCCACACCAATGTCTTGAGAGGATTCCCTTGTCTTTTTTTGTTTTGCTATTTGCTCTTGTTTTAAGTGTGTGTGTGTGTGTGTGTGTGTGTGTGTGTGTGTGTGTGTGTGTGTGCATTTTGTGTGTGTGCGTGCATGTGGGAGGGAAGGCATGGGGGTCAACCTTTGGTGTCTTCCTTAGTCATTCTCCACTTTAGTTTTTGAAACAGCATCTCTCACTAAGCCTGGAACTAGGCTGATCTCATTTAAACCGGCTTGACAGCTTGCTCCAAGGTGCCTGTGTCCACCTCCCTAGTGCTGGTATTACAAATGGCAGCCATCTTGCCAGGCTTTTTACATAGGCTGGGACTCAAGCAGAACCTTATGATTTCATGGCAAGCACTTTACTTACTTATTTACTCCCAGCCTCCTTGTTTGTTATTGAGACAAATTGTAGCCCAGGCTAGCTTTCAGCGTACTGTATAGACAGGGATGAACTTCTGATTCTCCTGCCTCTAATTCCCAAGTACTGGCATAACAGATGTGTGCCACCATGCCCAGTTTATGTAGTGCTTGGGCTTTGTGCATAGTAAGCAAGCACTTTACCAACTGTGTTACAGCCCAGGTGGAGGAGTCCCTTGTTTTACTGGACAAAGTTTGGAATTAGCATGAGATAGACGCAAATCCTCCCAGACATGAATACCCAGATCTCCAAGGGCAAAGGTGTGATATGGAAGAGGCAGGAGGCAAAGCTTCCAGGCTTTAGGAGTTCTTAGGTGACACTGCCCTGGCGTGTTTCTAGGTACTGCAGCTAATCTACACAATACAAAGGCTTCAAGACTTCCACTTCCACCAGTGAAAGCTTTCTAAAATAAGTTATTGCATTTACTTATTCTTTCTCGGGGTGGGGTGGGGGTGGGCAGTTAGATGTGCCAGGGTGAGAAACATGGAGGTCAGAGAACAACTTGCCAAACAAGAATTGGTTCTTGCCTTTCATGATGTGGGTTTTATGGATCAAACCTCAGGTCATCAGACTTGGTGGCAAGTGCCTTTCACCACTAAGCCATCTCATGAGCCCAGGAAGCTTATTTCCATGTCATCACACTGGCTAGCAAACTCTATGTTCTCTCAAACCCTCAGATAAACAAAGGCACCCAGTTCTGACATTCTCTGTGCTTGTCAATGAAGTGCGGGGGTCTAAGAAAACTCTCACACACATGTTCATACACACTTATGTTCACATACACTCATACACTTTCATAATGCTCCCTCCCTCTTCTTTCTCTCTCTCTCTCTCTCTCTCTCTCTCTCTCTCTCTCTCTCTCTCTCTCATGCATGAACACACACACACACACACACACACACACACACACACACACACACTTTCTATTAATGAAATAACACTGCACTCCTTTTGTTTGGGCATTTTCTTGCTCCCAGGTAGTTTTTGAGATTTCTGGGATTGAGGCTGAGACTCTTGGTCACACAATGCCACATTCTTTGCATCTGCTCTTTCGTGAAATGTTGATTGACATTCTGGAGAGTGGAGAGTTGGCTGAAAGGGCACTTGAGGAATGAGGGCCTTGGTAGCTGGGTTCAGGACAGAGATCACATTGAAGGGAGCCAGGAAGCCCATGGACCCTAGGAGAGGGAAGTGTCCTGATGAAGAGGGGAGTCACTCCCTGGGTCCCCATCCCTAAAAGCTATTTTTCCCCCTAGTTCCCCCTAGCCATCTTTCAGTTGAGCCATTTCCTAAAAACAAGGTTGGGGAGGTGGCTCAGTTGGTAGAGTGCTTGCCCTACAAGAGTGAGAACATGAGTTACATCCCCAGAACAAAAAAAAAAAAAAAAAAAACCAATCTGGTGCAGTAGTGAGTGCTTGTAATCTCAGCACCAGAGAGGCAGAAACAGGCAGATCCCTAGGGGTTGTGGACAGTCAGCCTAACTTATTTGTTGACATTCAAGCCAGTGAGAGGTCCTATCTCACAGCAAGGTCTTGAGGATACCTGTGGTTGATTCCTGGTCTCCACATGCATGCAAACATACATGTATCTGCACACACACACAAACACACACACACATACACACACCCTGGGCGTTGGTCTGTAAGTATCCAGGACTTCAGTTGAAAGGTGGGGCAGTTCCTGTTCATTCTTGGGAACTGCAGTACAGAAAACCTAATGTTTCCCTGCTAGAAAGCCATCTTTCTGTGTGAGCCCCTTCTGTGAGCAGAAGCATTCCACTGGGGTTATTATACCCTGGAGACAGGAGAAGCCATTTGGACTAAAGAATCTGTGACAAGACCTACGCTGAAGATAAGTCACGTTAGATGCCAGTGTTCATCCATTTGCCACTTCTTTTCGGCACAACTTGTTCTTATTGTTACAAAGTGAAAAATGTGTGGTTAGGGAGTCTATATTATACAGCTTACATTGGATTGAGTTTGTGATGCTTGGTACATTACAAATTACTTTCAATTCAGTTCCCCCCACCCCTGGGGATAGGGAGATGACTCAGTGAGGACCTATAAAAGCATGAGGACCTGGGTTCACATCCTCAGCACTCATGTAAAAAGTTGGGTGTGGTGACTTGGGGTGATCCTGGGGGCTCACTGACTGAGCTGAGTGGCATCTGAATGCCAAGCTGCAGTTCAGTGAAAAACACTGCCTCAAAAGATAAGGAGGAGAGTAACTGGAGAAGACATCTGCATACATACATACATGAAACACATACATAAATGGTTTCTTTTCTGCCCACATCCTCCTTCAATTCAGGGGCCCTGACTGTATTCCACCTGGACACAAGACTCTTTTCCTGCCCTAGCCTCATTGGGATTTTAAATTTGTCTTTAATGGCCACCATGTCCTGTAGGACAGCCCAACAGAAGAATGCAGTAACTTGATCCATTTTTCTCTTCAACTCTGGGAAATCCACACACTGAACTGAAAAGAAGCCTGCTGGGACAGGGTGCTGGTCAAAGCCAAGACACTTCTTACTGGAGTGAATGTGGGCAAGTTCATCCATGCTCTTTCTTCTGTAAAGCAGGGTATTAAATTGAGGGGACTAGCCAAGGCAACACCTGTGGTACTTAGCTGCCGCTACTGTAACAAACAGCTGCAATAATTGAGTTAGCAAAAAGAAAAGGTTGCTTTGGTCTCACAGTTTCGAATTTCTGGCTCCCACTGGGGACTCATTGCTTATAGGCCTCTGGCAGATTAGGCTGGAAAGTGAAAGCCAAAAAGAGGAAAGAGGTGGGGTCGTGTTACCCCACCCTTAGAGGTCACACCCCTAGTAATGTAAGACCTCCCACTAATTCCCAAGAGTTCCTTCCTGAGGCCTTTGGGGATGTCTCAGATCTGACTGCATAGCACTTAGCCCAGGGCACACTGAGGAAATGCTAATTTGCAACTCATTCTTGACAAGTCCCCAGCTGTACTGATAACATCACCAGGGCCTGTGATTTACTGACAGGGTGGACTGGGACACGAATGGATTTTGGGGTCACTCATACCTGACTCATGCTTTATTGTCAGTAGCTGGGCACCTGTTTCCTTCTCTCAGGCCTGAGGGAGATGGCTCAGTTAGTATGATGCTTGCTGTACAAGCATGAGGACCTGAGTTCGAATCCCAGCTTTAAAAAAAAAAAAAAAAAGACGGACACAGTAGTGTACTCATGAGATTTCAGTACTGGGAAGATGGACAGAGACAAGAGGATCTCACTGGCCAGCCAGTCCAGGCAAATCAGTGAAGCTCCAAGCACCAGTAAGAGAGATCCTGACTCAAATAATAATGGCAGTGTTGATGAGGTAGAGGTTGGAGAGATAACTCAGTGATTAAGAGCATTGGCTGATCTTCCAGAGGACCAGGGTTTGGTTCCCAGCACCCACATGGAAGCTCACACCATCTGTAATTCCAGTTCCAGGGCATCCAAGGTTCTCTTCTTATCAACACACACACACACATGGTACACAGATATCCAAGAAGGCAAAATACCCATATATGTAAAAAAAAATAAATCTTATTAAAAAATAAGATAGAGAAGTGATTGAGGAATACAGCTAATGTCAACATCTCAATAATATATACACATGAAAACATACAACACAAACATGCACATAAAAACACAGACACATACATGCACATGAAAACACAACACACACATGAAAACACACAAACACACACATGCACACGAAAACACACAATACATATAAGCACACAAACAGAAAAACAAACAAAATAGCTCTCCATGCCTGCAAAGTGTACCTAGGATCTCTAACCCGAGGAAAATGAGTTTTATGTTAGACACTAAGCAGGCCAAGCTGGTCCCCAGTAAGAAGTCACAGAGCAAGGGGCTTGCCAGAGAATCTACCAGGGTGTCACCTACTCTCTGCTGATGCAGACTTTGTCCCTGACATTTATTCTGAGAAGTGTCCAGTGCATATGGGTTCTATTGTAAGAAATGACACACAGTCGTGTGTGTGTGTGTGTGTGTGTGTGTGTGTGTGTGTGTGTGTGTGTATGTGTGTGTGTGTGCTCACAGGAGCATGAGTGTATGTGTACATGTGTGTACACATGGAAGCTAGAGGTCAGCATTAGGCATCTTCTTCCATCTTTCTCCACCGTATCATTTTAGACAGTGACTCTCACTGAGCGTGGAGCTCACTGACTCAGATAGACTGGCCAGTCAGCAAGCTCCAGCAATCCACCTGCCTCTGCCTCTCTAGTACTGGAATGGCAATCATATACCACTGTGCTCAGTTTTTGGTTTTTCTTTGTATTTGTGTTATAGGGATCTGAACTTAGGTCATGATGCTTGCACAGCAGGCTCTCTACTGACTGAGCCATCTCCCTAGCCCAACTCCCAGTCTCTAAGACACTCCTAAATTTACTGTCTCCTTGTCAATAAATTTAAAGAGAGCAATAAAGAGGGCAAGAAAATGTTATTTTCACACTAAACTGTGCTTCTTCATATAAAGGCAATAGCATGAGAAACGTGTGCCGAAACCAACTTAAAGTTGTATGTAATGCTGGATTCAAAGGTTGGTTATAGTCTAGTTGGAGGCCAAAGAAAGCAGAGCTCTGGGCCACCCCAGACCACACCCTTTCCACTCCTTTCACTGTACTGGGATCTCTCTATGTGACCCTGATGCCCATCCCTTACATATCTCTGACTTATTCAGCACTCAGTACCACGGCTCCATGCAAAGGGCAAGGAGCAGCTGAGGGAAAACACACCAAAGTTCTCCTTCCCTCTCTCTATCTCTGGTCCTGGGGACTAGAAGGTGGCAGCTGTGCTGCAGAAGAGAATGTGCAAAGGTCCCCAAATACAGGATGCTCGAGGATACACCCAGAGTGCTCTGAGGAGCACGTGGATGAGGGTATGGTCAGGCAGGAGCACAAACGGAGTCCAGAAGGTTCCACAAGCAATTATAAAAAGAGATAGGAACAGAGTACTTCTGGGCTTAGGGTAAGGGTGGGGCTTTCTGAAAAAATCTGGATATGCAGGACTTGAAGTTTGAGGAGGATGCATGGAAAAGACTGCAAACAGGACAAGGAAACCTCAGAGGGCCAGGAAAGGAGAGGGCATGTCTAGGACTCACTAGTCCAGTTTCTACCTTCTCATACACATCCCCAAGGCTATTCCTCATCCACTCTTGGCCATTGCATGCAAGGTTCTGAGCTGGGCTCTAAAACGTGACATATAGCCTGGGCCATCTGGGTGACAAGATACCTGGTGGTTCCCAAGCTTAGGCATGCTTCAAGATCCCTGCAAGGCTCCACCCTGGGGTTTTGCTTTGGTAGGCCTGAGATTCGACCCAGCAAGTTTCATTTCTGGCAAGTTCAAGGTGAAGGCCACTCCTGGTCCAGGAGCACTTTGAGAAATATAAGTAAGCAGTTAGATGCAAAGTCACATGCTCCCCAAACATGGAGAAATCAGGAAGGGTTCCAGGAATAGGGGCAACATTTGGGTGGACAGAGAACCAAAGAGGATATTTTAGCAGACAAAAGTGGAGGCCACATTGGAGGTAGAGCCTCAATAGACTAGAGACCATGGGGGACTGGCCTGCTACCAGCCTGGCCTTCGCTAAGGAAGGGACGTTTACTGGAGGCAATTAAGCAGCTGCCAGTTGAAGGTCATCTGGAGTCAGCAAACTATGGAAGGAGAACCACACTCCTGTCAGCAGTGTCTACTTAGCATGCCTGAAGCCCTGAGTTCCATCCCCAGCACCCATATAAGCCGGGTGTTATGGCACATACACGTGATTGCAGCACAGGAGGTGGACACAGGAGGATCAGAAGGCCAAGGGTATCCTTGGATACACAGGGAGTTTAAGATCAGCCTAGAGGAAAGAAGGAAGGAATGGGGGGAGGGAGAAAGGAAGAAAGGAAAGAGAGAGAGGAGACCCCAAAGGGTAATTTTGAATTTGCACAACCTCCCTTCTGTTGTTTACAGAAAGGGAAACTGAGGTTCAGAAATTTGGAACTGTCTGCAGCCCTCCAATGGCCAGTTAACCTGGTCCTGCTTCTTCCTCAAAGCCTAGAGCCAAGAGCCCTCCTTCCCATTTTCTATCGAATGAAATGTCTTCATCCTTTGGCATAATAGCAGGAAGTTGCTCTGGCCACGCAGTGTGAGAAAGGTAATAGTCCCAGGTCAGGAAATCCTGTTGCCTTGAGCCTCTTGGGAATGTTAACTTTCCCACTCCAAAGGGCCGAGATCCTGACCTTCGGCACAGTTGGCTTCTTCAGGCAAACAACAACACACACACACACACACACACACACACACACACACACACACACACACACACACACACACACACACACACACAAAACCTGAAGCCTGGAATGTTGGGCCAGAGTCCAACCTGGCTCTCTGTTAGAATCCCTCGGGAAGAGGAGGCAGAAGAGCCTCCCCACCCCCATCTTCTGGATGTTCTTCTGCTCCTGGACTCTGCCCTCTGTAGGTGGTGGTGTGAACAGTGCAGGAGGGAGAGAAGTGACCAGGTCCCTACCTTCTTCATACATCTGCTCTGCAGACAGGTAGGCCCAGTCCTCTGGGTTTCTACTATCTTACCTGTGAGGGAAACAAGGTGCCACAGTGAAGCATGGACTCAGGGAATCAGTTGGCATGTGGAAAGTACTGGAACCTGAAGAGTGGACATCACTGCCCTCTGTAGTGACTGAGCTGGAGAAATGGGGTCAGACCACCTGAGCACTCAGGGACGGAAGATGGAAACTCCTGGGCAATGTCTCTTGCAGGGGAACAGTAGCATGACCCCATTGAGCAGTCAGTCCACAGCATTGATTTGTTAGCTCGTTCTATGCTCATTCTCCAGCAGTACTCTCATTGTATAACAAGTACAACAGTCATTCGTTTTCACACACAATTACCTCTCTTCCCCTGTGGAACCCAGAGATCTGCAAGCCGGGTGAGTTTAGCATTATTTATTCATGCAATTATCCATTCCTCCAGCAAACAGCAGAAAGCATCCTCGAAGTGGTCATGGACCCATGCACAGCCCCAACCCTTGAGGGACTGAGACATTTCCTACAGGGAGTTGCTTAATTACTATAAGAGGCATCACAAGGAGGGCTGGGGAGATGGTTCCCTTCATAGAGCACTTGTCCTGCAAACAGGAGGATCTGAATTTGATTCCCAAAATCCACCTGAAACAAAAAGTCATGTACAGTGGTGCATGGTTATAACCCCAGTGCTGAGAAGGCAGAGACAGGTAGGCCCCTGGGGCTGGCTCACTGGCCAGCTAGTCTGGCTGACTCCAGACTAAGTGAGAGACCTTGCCTCAAAAAACAATGTGGAAGATTTCTGAGGAAAAGTACCTGAGGTCACCCTCAGACCTCCTTTCTCTGTCTCTCTATCTGCCTCTCTCTTTCTTACACACACACACACACACACACACACACACACACACACACACACACACACACACACCAATTCTAAAATAAAGAAAGAAAGGCAGGCTTAAAGAGAGGAAACCACTTCTCTAAAGCTCTAAGCCACTTCTAAAAGGGAGGTCCTGCATGGGTGAGTTCTGGGAGGCTCTAAAGGGGTGGTTACTGGACTGGGAGCTGGCACAGGCTCTGCTCTTCAGCTTGTCATAATCCCCACCCAGTCCACCTTTTCTTTCCTGGTACCAAACCTAAGCTGTATTTGGGGGTAGTGTTCATGGAGGTCCTCGAACAAGACGTCCCCTTTCCAGACCATAATCCCTACCTGAAAAGGTGTGACAGCTGCTTCTGATGCTCTGGCAGTTCCAGAGTCTCTGCTCCAGAGATCACAGCCCACCCCTTCACCATATCAATTGTTTGTCATCACCTGATAGCTATTCAGATGACCCAGCCCAGTGCCTGTGCCCCAGGAACTCACACCACAAGGAAAGGCGTTGTCTCTACTATGATGTCCCTGATGAAAGTCCACATAGGTGCCACACAAGGAGGATGCTTGACACAGCCAGGGAGCCAGAGAAAGTTATCAGGAGAAGTGGACCCCTGCCCTGGGGGTGACAAGATTTGAAGCCTTCAGGGCAGCATTCTAGGAGAGAGAAGCATGGGACAGACACTCACAAAGAAAGGAAAGAGAAAGGCCTGGTCTAGGAATGACAGAAGGATCAGTAGCACCTAACCCAGCTCTCTGAGCATCCAGGAAAGCTTTTGGGGAGTGTGGTGATACATGAGACTGGTGTGTGTGTGTGTGTGTGTGTGTGTGTGTGTGTGTGCAGGGGCAACCTTACAGATGTTGAAGAATATAATTGTGCTAGTTACAGTATTGTATGGTAGGTAAATCATCCACAAACTCAAGGGCTTGAAGCAATACCATTTACTGTTTTCCATGAGCTCTAAGGAGGGGGAGTAACTAGGTTGAAGATGACTTGGAGGCAATAAGATCAATGGTCTGACTGGGGTGTCTTGTGATGTGCTATCTGCCCACCTATTGGTTGAGATGCATGCTTCAGCTGGCACACACAGCACACAGGTCCAGGATCTGATTGAAACTACAGCCACTGTCTGGACAAGCCTCTCCATGCAGCCATGTGGCTCGGCATTCTGCTCACCACAAGTGTCCATCAGAGTCAGCAAGGCCAGAGACCAAGAGAAAGGCCTCCTGGGTGTGAGTCACAGACTGCCCTATGAATCCCCTGGCTGCATTGGCAAGCCATGTACACTGCAACCAGGGCCCAACCAGTTAGCTGTCATTCTTGTTTGGGTGCAAATAAAATCTCCCTGAAAAAGGCAAGTGATGTTTTGAAAAACCAAAGCAAGCATGAAAACATGCAGGATGGTCAAAGTAGCAGCTTTTGTTTTTTTGAGACAGGCTCTCATGTACCCCAAGCTGGCCTCAAACTCAGTAAACAGCCAACAGTGCCCTAGAACTCCCAATTCTCCTCCACCCAGGTGTTGTGATTATACTTATATAACACCACACCCTGTTTATGGGATGCTGGGGACACTGAGCAAGCATTTTGCCAACTGACAGACATTGTCATTTCCTAATATTTTTAAAGAAGGAAGTCATGGGGCTGGATTAGGAGAGGTGAGGGAGGGGCTAGGTCAGGAAAATCATCTAAAAGATGAGCACCCCAGGTAACCATAGTGATAGAGCCTCGCTAAGCTCCTCCCACATGTACAGCCTGGAAGTGTGAGAACTGGAACAATGGCCACTCCTAGCTCCAGGGGCAAGGAGGCCACTACTCCACCAAACTCACCAACCAAGAGGGACTAAACCCACTCACGGTCTGATATAATGGTGCCCTCGTTTCTAGAAAATTGAGGTTGGGTCTTAAATTCTTTCCTTTCCCAGGGCCACCATCACAAATGACCCATGACTTGGAACAAAGGATATGACTTTGCAAGCAGCAGTCTGAATTCAAGGTGCCAGCAGGGTTTGTTCTTACAAGGACCAGCCAAGGGCTAAAGCGAAAATGGGATCCAGGCCTGTCTCCTGGCTGTGGGGAACCTTGTGGTTCCTGGCTTGGAAACCCATTGCTCCACCCTCTTCTTCCGTGTGTGTGTGTGTGTGTGTGTGTGTGTGTGTGTGTGTGTCTGTCTGTCTGTGTGTGTGTGTGTCTGTGTGTGTGTGTGTTAGACTGGCTGTCCTGCAAACCCCTGAGATCTTCTTGTCTCTGCTCCTCAGCAGTGGTGCTATAGGCATGTGCTGCATGGCTGGCTTTACATGGGTTCTGGAGATACTGGCTCTGGTCCTCATGTTTGTCGAGCAAGCACTTTACCTGTCCCTCCAAGCCATTTCCCCAGCACTGATCCTCCATATTCACAGTGTTCTCCTTGGCGTCCATGCCTCAATTTCCCTCTCTTAAACAGACATTAGTTATTGGATTTGGCCCAGCCGTATCTAGTAGGACCTCACATCAATTTGATTCCATCTAAGGAGTTTATTTCCTAATGAAGTCACAGGCATGGCTTTGAGGGTTAAGACTTGGACATAATTTGGAGAGCCACTATTCAGCCTGCAGCAGAAGTGTGGAATCATTCTGGTGAAGGCTTGCTACAGCATTAGGGTTGGAAGGAAGACAAATATTTTAAAATTCACATTTCACGCATCTGCTTTTGAAAAGCCCTAACAGGATGCGTGATATGCTCTTGAGTGAAAATGACAGATCAATACATAGCTGAAGTTGCCCCTTTCTCCATGGGGATTGTGCCAAGACCCCAATACATGCTTGGAACCACACACAGAACTATATTATCTATATGTATAATGTGTATATGTGACACATGTATAGCTTTAAAGGGTTAAAATTCGGACATCTTTAAAAGATAGTGAAAATTTTAATTTGCTTTTTAAAATCAAACATTTGAAACAGCTTGAGTTTTTAAAGTGCACCTCTTTGTTTGCTCACTTATGCAGTGAGGGGGACGTGTACCATGGTGTATGTGTGGGGGTTAGAGGACAATGTGTGGAGTTGATTATCTCCTTCCACCGTGTAAGTCCCAAATTCAGGCCATCGGACTAGGAGGCAAGTGCTTTTATCCTACGAGCCATCCTGCCAAGTCCCATGTTTCCTTCTATACTTGAGTAAATTTAATTTCCAAATTAGGCTCAGAAAGAGATGAACAATACTAACCAGTGATAAAATGGCACAGTGTAATGTCAGCCTGCAATAAGTTAGGTAGATTTATTTGGTCTCTCTTGGAAGAGTCTGGTGGGGGGGTGATGGTGAAGCTCATGACTTACAAGCCACACAGCACTCCTGTGGGACAGAGTGCCTGACCCTAGCATGCCTTACAAGAATTAGGACCTTTTATATCAGTTCAGTTTCCAGAAGTGATGTAAAATAACTGGGTGTGGTCTGCAGAGAAGGCTCAGGGGTTGAGTGCTTTCTGTTCTTGCTGAGGACTGGAGTTCGGTTCCCAGCACACACATGATGACTTAAAACCATAACTGCAGCCCAGGAGATCCAACACCCTCTTCTAGCCTCTGTGGGCATCAGGCATTCTCGTGGTGCACAATCTCGTAAGCAAAACATGCACACACAAATAATAAAAATAAACAAATCTTTTTAAAAAGGTGGACATGGTAGTTTGCCCATAGAATCCCAGAACTGGACAGGAAACTCAATGGCCAGCCAGTCTAGCCTAATTGGTGAACTCTGGGTTCAATTAGAGATCCTGTCTCAAAAACTAAGGTGAAGGCATCCAGGGAAATACTGATTCAAATCAACCTCTGGCCTATACACACTCGCATATGAACATGTGTAACAAGTACACACACATACACACACACACACACACACACACACACACACACACACACACACAGAGAGAGAGAGAGAGAGATGCACAAGAACCAGGACAATACTTCCAGCCAGAAGAGACCACAGGGAACTGAAATTGTGGAAACAGAATTGTGGCTAAGAGGGATGGCAAGGAAAACTGTATTTCCACTGGCTGGAGAGAGTCACAATACAGGAAGTGATCCAGATCCAGTAGAGGTTGAGGCTGAGCAAGCCAGATGGGAGATGGTGACCAAAGCTCTGACGGACATTGTCACTCTCAAAGGGCCCTGGAACTCCCAGCTAGGGAAGGGACTTCCAGAGCCCCTTGAACATTTGTAACTGGTATGAAGGAGCCTCTATCTCCATGAGTGGATGACACAGTAAGACTGAGATTCAGCGTGAAGGAAAGGCAGTTTTGTGACACACCATGGCTGCTCAGCACTCATTAGATACTTTGAACCTTATCAAGAACATGTCTTCCCTGGGGCAAGTTAGATGGGACTGCAATCCATTTCAAGAGCAAGGTTGGGGGGGTGGGGATAGGTTCTCTGTCCTAAATAACACTGCCCCTGGTAATTGCATAGAAGCACTGAATATCCAGGCTCAGAGAACCATATTCCATTAGTTATGTCTGTTAGGGGTACAGGAAAGAGAATAGCATTTGGATGTTTGCTCTTCTAGATCAAATACAAGCATAATCTTTTGAAAGATGAAGTAAGAGAAAATGTTTTCACTGCCACTTCTCAGCAAAAGGAAGATGCTTTGCGCCCTGTTCCCACAGCAAGCTTCTCTTTCACTGTTATCCACAGTAAAGAGTGCCGTTAATAGCTTGTTACATGGAGTTGTCCCTCAGAACTTCTTTTTCTAGACCCCTCACATTCTGTCACCAAGTGCTAACCACCTTGTGATGACTGGGTTTAGATGTCAGCACGCCACAACCTGGAATAAATCACCTGGGAAGAGTCTCGAATGAGCGATTCCTAGATCAGGTTCGCCTGTGGGCCTATCTATGGGGAAGTTGCCCTGATTGTTAACTGACCAGCCCTCAGTGGGTGGCACCAATCCCCAAGCTCCACCCTGAACTGTTCAGAGTGAAGAGAGCTAGCTGAATACCAAGAAAGCAATTGGCAGAATGAGTACGTTCATTTATCTCTGCTCTTTACCATGGATGTGGTGTGAGCTGTTTCAAGCACCTACCTCTGTGACTTCCCTAAATGATGGGCTGGAACCTGGAACTGTCAACTGAACAATTCCCTTTCTTCTCCAATTGCGGGTATTTTATCACCGTAAAAGAAAGGAAGTAAGAACACCCTGTTCCCCTTCTTTCTGCTTCATCTTCATCCTCTCTGTCCAGACTTCTCAACAACTTTGCCCTACAGTGGATACCTGGAGACTTTTGGGGATGGGATGTGTCACAATTTAGAGATATCTAGTAAGTCAAAGGTCAAGGTGGCAACTAAACATCCCACAATGCATAGGGAAACCCCACAAGCAGAAAATTTCTAGCGGGGGTGGGGAGTGTGGAGGCCTGACCTGATTCAAGCTACCATCTCAACTTGCTCATTTGCATTCAAGGGCATCCTCTCCAGCCTCCCTGCCTCCATCTTACCCTCTGCAGACCCTCCAGACCATTCTTTCCCTGGAAGCCAGCCATGGTAGGCTGGAAACATAAACCCTGCTGCTTTCCCCAGCACAGACCTGAGCTTCTTAGTACTGACAGGAAGAGCCTGAACAGTCTGGCTCCGCCCTCCCATGTAGCTGCACCCTCTGTTTACCTGTTCCATCTCTATGGTCTCAGCACGTGAGGCCTTTTGCCTCAGGGCTTTTGTACAGACTAAGAAGTTTTGTATTTACTGTCAGCTTGACAGAATCTACAATCAACTGGAAGAAGATGTGTCTGAGCAAGCTTGTGGGGAGTTATCTTGATTAAGTTCATTAGTTTGAGAGAAGCCGGGCTGGGCCATTCACTGGGAAAAGGTTCCTAAACTATGGAAAAGGGAGAAAGCAAGTTGAACACCAGAACATCATTCATGGCATTCTACTTCCTGATTGTGGATGAATTATGAGCAGCTGTGACCTCCCCACAGATGGACGGTAGAACTGAGCTTGTGAGCCAGCATAAATCCCCTTCTTCTTTAATTTCTTTCATGAAGGTTTTTTATTACAGTACCATAAAAGTAAACAAAGATACTATCCTCTGTGTAGGATACACATCCTCCATTCCAACCCCTGCCTCCCACTCATTCCAACGAAGATCTCTTCACAACCTTGGGGAAGCCTTTTCCATCTCCTGGTTGGATTTGATCTTCTATACCTGCTAGAGTTTGACCTAGAATGTTCCTCATGTGTCAAAGACTTAGTCTTCAGAGCAATACTAGTAAGAGGAAATGCAACCTTTAAGCCACAGGGCCTATGGGAGGTCCCTAAGTCATTGGGTAGTATGTCCTTGAAAGTGACTTTGAAACCCCATCCCCCCTCTTGGGTCCTTCAATGGTGAAGTCAGCAATTTTTACCCTATCACATGTTCCCAACCATACTGTGCTTTCTCACCAAGAAATGGGTCAAGCAATCATGAACTCTGTCACTGTGGGATAAAGCAAACCTTTTGTCTTTATAAGTTGAATAGCTAAGGCATTTGTTATACTGATTGAAAGCTGCCAAACGCAGACTCCTTTGCATTACTAGTATCTATAATGATGTATGAATTACTGAGATTGTTTGATGTATGTCTTTCTCTCTCAAGATAAGGTGAGCCCATGTACACAGGAGCAGCATCTGTGTTGATCTCTATGCTTTCTTTGTGTGTGCGTATATATGTTCATGTGTTCATGTACATGTGAGATCCAAAGGAGAACCTCTGGTATTATTCTTCGGGAGCTGACCACCTTGATTTTTTTTGAGACAGGGCCTCTCACTGGCTTGGAACTTGGTCAGTAGGCTAGACTGGCTGGCCAGTTAACCTCACAGATTCTCCTGTCTCTCCCTCCCCAACACAGGGCTAATAAGCACACATCAATCTGCACAGCTGTTTATACATAGGTTGTGAGGATTGAATCCAGGTCCTCATGCTTGCAAGGCAAGGATTTCACTGTCTGAGTCATCACAACCCTTGATTCAATATGTTTTCGGTGTCTAGTATTTGAACCTCATAAATGCTCAATAAATATCTGGCAAATGAATAAATGAATGAATGAGCAACCTGGGTCTCAACCCTTTGTGTTGCTCACCATTCGTGTTATTACAACCTCAATCTCTCCTTGTTCTTTTCTGTTTCCAGCTCCAAACTTACCCTGTTCCCAGTGTTCTTTCATTAACTGTCATCTTATGCAGCAAATGGCTACATGTATTTATTGTGCTGATTAAATGTCGTTCTTTGTTCTGTGAAACAAATTCAGTTGATTCTCTTATTTGCATATCCTCCTAATGATGTTGCCAGGAATAGAAAAATAGTCAAATATAATGAGCTGTGGATGCTGGATGGACGCCTGGCTCTGCCTGAAGGCAGGCACCATCCCAGGTGGCCTTGGGCTGAGCATCAAAGTCAGCGGCCAGTTGTTGTTGAGCTGTAGTCCCCATGGGTGCCTAGTTCCCAGCTCCAGGACAGTAGAGCTGGCCATTCTCCAGTGCTATCCGGGGCCAGCACCTTATCAACTTGAAGGTCAAATGTCCTCCCCGCAGATGAGCCCTCCAAGGCTACCCCTCTACAACATTCCAAAGACCAAACACCCAGCTCGGCAAACACAGCACAGAGCAGGGAAGAGACAGAGACCCTGAGGACATTCTAGAATCATTTATATCCCTGCCTCTTGAGGCAGGAGTAATCACCTGTCCTTATAGAACATGCCACTCTTCACCACAGGTTGTGGTATCCATGGTGGTTAGAACACACCAATGAGTACCTTTACCAGGTGTCTTAGCTTGGCAACACTGACAATGTACTATAGACTTGGCTGCTTAGATATTGACATAGATAGACTCCTGACTCTGCAGGCTAGACACACAAGCTCAAGATGTCAGAAAAGTGGTTCCTTCTGAAAGCAGGAGAGGAGGGTCCACCCAGGCTTCTGACCTTGGCCCTTAGAAGCTGCTTTCTCTCTGGGTCACCAACTGGCCCTCCCTCTTCTATGCATGTTCAAGTAGTCTCCTATTTAGTGTGTGTGTGTGTGTGTGTGTGTGTGTGTGTGTGTGTGTGTGATGTGCACACACATGTATGTGAATGGACTTATCCCTCTATCTGTATGTGGAGGCCAGAGGTCCAAGTTGGATGTCTTCTATGACTCCCTGCCTTGTGTTTTGGCACAAGGTCTCTCACCGAACCCAAAGCAAGTTATTCCAAGCATAGCTGGCATGTGTGAGAGTCCCCACTCCCAAATCTTCATGTCTCTGCCAGTGTACAGCACCAGGGTCACAGGGTCACAGGCATCACTATTTGGAGCTTAATTTCCTGCAGGGACCAGAGGGCAAAGGACATCCTTCTTAGTGGAAGGTACCTGTATCCCGACACAATTGATTCCCTTTTGCAGCTTGCTTTTCTGAATATAGGTCTCCCATCTGTGATTATTCATAAGACATCTTCAAAGAGTTCATACATACAGAATCGTCTTTATGTCCACATGCACAAGTGCGTTTATTTTGGTACATGTCTGCATACATATGAGAAATCACACTCATGTATACAAGGGTCTTCGAAACTGTGTGCCCTTACAAAACTGAACACATGTATGCACCTCATGCATACATTGTATTATGGTGTATATGTCCTCGTGAACATATATACATATGCACAGGTGTCACATATGCATGGGTGTCACACATACAGTGCGACCTAGCAGGCACGTGCACACATCCCTACACAGACACACACAGTCTCATGCCTCTGGCTCATGTACAAGTACAGAGGCCAGGCCAAAGTCAGGCTGGGGAGGACAGTCCACTCAGAGATAAGGACTCAAGGAAAGGAGGGGAGAGGTGACTTTATTGGCAGCTGGAGGAAATCTGTGTGCATGCATGTGTGCATATGAGATACAGGTCCATGTTGAGTGTCTTCTTTAGTAATTCTCTCCCCCGCTCTTTTTTTGGAGACAGGATCTCTGACTGATTGGCTAGCCTGACTGACCAATGAACTTGAGGGATCTACTTGTCTCCATTCTCTTAGTGCTGCTGCAGATAACCACAGTTTTTATGTGGGTTCTGGGGATCAAACTCAGTTCTTCATGCTGGCACACCAAGTACTTTTCCTATGAAGTCATCTCCTTAGCCCCAGCTGGGGACACCTTGAAACTCAAATAGCCTCAGTTCCAGCTGGGAGGGCACTGGGCAACATGGTGGTCTTAGCACCCCATTTCTCTTTCATGTCTCTCTTTGAACCAAGGAGACCTTCATTCCTGCTCAACTACTATCCATGTAACCAAGCTGTACACTGCAGAGTGTTCCATTCTATGTGAATTTCACCTCCATAAAACTGTTTATACCTGTTCTAGTTTTCTTTCTGTTGCTGTGATAAAGACCATGACCAAAAGCAATGTAGACAAGGGAAGGGTTTATTTGGTCACAATGCATCATTGAGGGACATCAGGGGAGGAACTTAAAAGCTCAAAGCCAGAACTACAGAGGACCACTGATTGCTGATTTACTTCCAAGCTCATGGTGAATGCCCAGGACCACCTGCCTAGGGGTGGTGCTGCACGAAGTGGGCTGGGCCCTCCTGCATCAACTAACAGTGAAGCCAAGCAACCCCCCACTGGCCAGTCTGATCTAGGCCACCCCTCAATTGATGATTTCCTCTCAATGATTGTCAAGTTGACAATTAAACCAGAATCAGACAATAGCAATCTTTCTCCTATTTCCAGAATGTCAGTCAAGCACTGGGTAAGATTTTTGTTTGTTTTTGAGGCAGGATCTCTTGGATCCATGCTGTCTCAGTTCCCTACATAGCTGTGAATGACCTTGAACTCCTCAGCCTCCTGTGTCCCCTCCTGAGGGCTAGGGTTACAGGCATGGGCCATCACATCTGGCTTATGCATGTAGGGTATCCTACTTGCTAAGCAAGCTCTTTAGCTACTGAGCTCCATCCCCAACCCTGGGCAAGTTTTAAAGTGGATCATTTCACTGAACCTTTCCCCAAACCCATCTGGGTCAAAGTCACAGGTGAACCATGCAGGGGACCCCAGACCCTGCCTTGCAAGCCAAGCAGGCTTCTTCTTCCTCTGACTGATACCAGCCAAAAAGATACTCAGGGCCTAAACTGAAGGGAGGTTCCTAACTCCAGGATCCAAAGTCACCAGGAATGCTTAGTAAAATGTAGCCTTGGGGCCACTGCAAAGGTTGTTCCTCCGTGGATCAGGACGTGCACCTGCTCTCTGGCTCTCAGCCCAGTGAATGACCCCGAGGGGCCAGGCTGACTGAGGGATCCTGGGAGCAATGGAAGGAGGGAGCCAGCCCTGCGCACCAGGGCAGGACGAGGCTGAGTCACAGTGCGTTTGCACTGGGATATTAATAGAAACAAACAAACAAAAAAAACCCAGATCAGCCAATTTCTTCCCCCTCTGGACAAGCCCGGACAACGCGGGGTCGCTCTTCAGTGACTCTGACTTCTGCCGCATATTAAACACGAGGAAGCGGGCACACGGACATCCCATTAATTCGCCCTCCCCCGCGGTGGAGAAGGGACTGCAGCGAGCCAAATTCTGGCTGGTAGCAAGATCAAGGTTAACTAGTGGCCCCAAGCTGAGGATGTAGGGGCGGGGCGAGAGTCCCATAGGGTGGGGTTTCGATGAATAGCTAAATTAGAGCATCTTTTGTTTGCCGGTCAATAGGTGCTCTTCTAGGGGAGTCCCGGGGGTTGGGGGATGGGGGGAGCTGAGTCACTTTGTTTGACTAAAAGTGAGTTTAAACAATCCCATTGCAATTCTGTTTGCGCTCTTGATTTGCTCAGCAAACCTGCCCCCTCAGAAAGAGCTTTGGGGGTAAACTCTGCCCAGAGGGGATTGCCACACAGCCTGCCACACCCCCTAAGACTGGGGCTGCAGAGGGGCTCCCAGGCACTCACAAACAGCATAGCTCCTGACCTCTCAGCTAACAGGACTGAGTGATCCCCGTTCAAGTTAGCTGACTTTTCAAAGGTCTATCTGTGGGGTTGTCACAACCCTTCCTTTGTCACTTTTCCTGGCTGCACCATTGGGACCTGCTGGCACCCTGGACTGTTGGGTTGGACTGATTATCTTTGCTTGCCAAACACCCAGCGGTCCTGTGGCCTGGTCCCATCAGGGTCTATTTACTGCCCTTTAGCCACTCAAGGGCATTCCTTGTTGCTGAGTCCAAATTCCAAGGCCAATGTCTGACAGTCTAACGATGACCGCTGTTGTCCCCTATAGCAGCTGGCAGCTCTGCAGTCCCTGACTTAAGGCAATCCCTTACAGGTTTACCAGTCACACTCAGCTCCCAGTTGGTCTCCTGACACTGCTGGGAACATAAAGTGAGGTGCTGCCAGCACCCCCACTTTGCTTCAGAAGTGTGGTATGATACAGATGCAGACACCTCAGCATCCTACTTTGAACTACAAGGTTTTTGTTCTTCCTTCCTTGGGGTCTAGCATTGTGTGCCAGTGACCTGGGTCCCATGACATCCTCTGCCAAGTCTTCCCTCCGTGTGTTCCCCTTGTGGCGTCACAACTCACTTGTAACAACCAATGCCTTTTTTGATTTATACATGCTTAGAGTAACCCTCCTCGGGAGTCATTCACAGTTTTCTCATTGACAGGACAGCAGCCTTTCCTCTGACTCCAGCTGTCCATCATGCTGTAGAGAATCCTCTTGTGTTTCTGCCTACTTGAGGGAGGGCCTGGTGTCCTAGTTAGGGTTTCTATTGCTGTGATAAAACACCATCACCAAAGCAACTGGGGGAGGAAAGGGTTTATTCAGCTCACACTTCCACATTGTAGTCCATGGTTGAAGAAAGTCAGAGCAGGAACTCAAGCAGGACAGGAACCTGGAGGCAGGAGCTGATACAGAGGCCATGGAGGGCTGCTGCTTACTGGCTTGCTCCTCATGGCTTCTTCAGCCTGCTCTCTTACAGAACCCAGGACCACCAGCCCAGGGTTCATACCACCCACAATGGGTTGGGCCCTCCCCCACTGTTCACTAATTAAGAAAACACCCAAGAGACTTGCCTACAGGGGGTATTTTCTCAGTTGAGTTCCCTTCTCTCAGATGTCTCTAGCTTGTGTTGAGTTCCGCTAAAAACAAAAACACATTGCTTTTTACAGGGTTCTGAGGGATCAGATCGGGTTCTCATGCTTACACAGCCACATTTCACCCACCCAGCAATCTCCCCAACCCCCTGCTTACTTTCTCTTTGTCATATTGCCAACTACCTGTTCGTGTGTGTGTGTGTGTGTGTGTGTGTGTGTGTGTGTGTGTGTGTGTGTGTGTGTGTTTTCTTGCTGAGATAAACATCATGTCCAAAATGAACTTAGGGGAAGAAAGACTTTATTTGACTTTACAATTCCAGGAACAGTCCATTACTGAGAGAAGTCAGGACAGGAACTCAAGCAGGAGCAGCAGAGGCGGAACTGTGGAGGAATGTCACTTACTGGCTTGCTCTCAGGATCTCTGTCAGTGGCCTTTCTTACTAAGCCAAGACCCAACTGTCTTGGGATGTGTCACCCATCGTGGGCTGGGCCTTTCTACATCAATTAACAACTAAGAAAATGTCTCACAGACATGCCCACAAGCCCATCTCACGGGGCACATTATCAACTGAGGGATCCTCTTTCCAGGTGTGTCAAAGTTCACAGCCAAGCCATCATACCAACCAGTTCTCCACAGGAACCGGGAGATCCTGACAGACTCATAGAAGGGTCACATACAAAGGCAAAATTTAAAAAGCCAGAGCTGAGTCCCCATCTTTGAAGAGGGGCACTCCCCGTTTCTTTTCCAATCCATCCTTCCATGGGTCTGGGTGGGAAGACCACAGGAGAAAGTGGCCCCCAAAGGAACTGGAACCTGGGATTTGACCAACACCTGGCTTGGCGGGCATGGGGTCTCTGCCACTATTTAGCCAGTAGTGAAATGTCTTCTGAGCAGGCATTTAATGGCCAGCTAGGACACACTCACACTGACAACAGAAGCTTGCCCTGCCTTCTTGCTGGCACGCTTCCCCAAGAGCAGCAATGCAGAGGCTTTTGGGCACTGCCCTTGGGTATGAAGGACAGAAAGAGAAACTGTCTTGAGCATCAATTTTGATAGGAAAAAGATAAAACACAGAAAGGACTGCAGGCTGGGGGGGGGGGTTGCTAGATTCTGAGAGAGGACAGAGGGAATGGGAGAGGAGAGGTAAGGTGGACTTTAAAAATGCCTTCCCTATTTAAAAAAAAAAGGAAGGGGTTCTGGAGATATGACTCAGTGGTTAAGAGCACTGGCTGATCTTCCAGAGGACCCAAGTTCAATTCCCAGCACCCACATGGCAGCTCACAACTGTCTCTAATTCCTGTTCCAGGAGATCCCACACCCTCACACAGACATACATGTAGGCAAAACATCAATGTACATAAAATACAAATAAATTGTTTTATAAAATGCCTTCCCATGCAGACCACCTGGTGGCCACTTTCTTGGCACCCTCCTGCCTCAGTTTCCCCCGCTGTGCAGTGGACATTAAAGCTAGAGCTGAAGGGTATAGGGAGCAGTGGATATGAGACACCCAACAGTTAGGAAATCAAAACAGTCTTTCCCTTGCTGCTGGCAAGGGTGGTTTTCTAGAAGGTCAAAATAAAACCCAAGGAAGAGGGGAGGGGAAGAAAGCAAGGAGTGTTTTGTTTGGCAAGGTGGCTGCAGCCGTTGCCTCGGTAGCTGAGAACATCGCCTCTGGTCACGCTTGCCTCTGCCCCAATCCTATTACTCCATGTGGTTGGGCTCCAAAAATAGCCCCTGTCAGCCCCATCATTGCAGTTCAGTGTTTTCACCAAGGCCACTCCACTCAGTGGACACAGTCATCATTAACCCTTCCTCTGCCAGCAGGCTACAATACCTGGGCTGAGAAACCTGGGGCTAGAGATGTACCTTAGTAGATGGAGGCCTTGCTTAGCAAGCACAAAATGCTAGACACTGCACAAAGCAGACATGGAGGCTTACACCTGTAATCCCAGCACTTGGGAGGTGACAGCAGGAGGATCAGAAGTTCAAGGTCATCCTTGGCTACATAGGGAGTTGAAAGCCAGCATGGGCTACAGGTCTGCATGAAGAAAGAGAAAGAAAGAAAGAAAGAAAGAAAGAAAGAAAGAAAGAAAGAAAGAAAGGAAGGAAGAAAGAAAGAAAGAAAGAAAGAAAGAAAGAAAGAAAGAAAGGAAGGAAGGAAAGAAGAGCCTTAAAAAGTTAAAGGCTTGGTGGTACTTTGCAGAGGAGGATAGCCAGACACCTGAAGCTGAGGTGCCCTACTCAAGGTCATCCGCCAGTGTGTGGCTAAGCCCACATTCAAAGTAGGCTGTCTGACTACAAACCTGAACTTTGTACCATTGATCCTCTAATGGTACCTCTTTGGCCTCCCCCACTCCATCCCAGCACCTTAATTAACAGACACTGACATACAAGCACAGGAATCTCAACTCTGGATATCCCTACCATCCTCAAAAATATTGATTACAGAATTCTCTCCCTGACAAGCTGGCCTAGTCCTACCTCGGATGCTCAAAGCCTTGGGTTTCATCCTGTCCACTGCACAAACCAGGTGCAGTGGCCATACCTGTAAACTTGACACTCAGGAAATGGAGTTTCTTGATTAGGGTTTCTATTGCTGTGAAGAGATACCATGACCATGACAATTCTTATAAAGGAAACTATTTAATTGGGGCTGATTTACAGTTTCAGAGATTTAGTTCCTTATCATCTTGGTGAGAAACATGGTTACATGCAGGCAAGCATGGTGCTGGAGAAGAAGCTTAGAGTTCTACATCTTGATCCACAGGCAACAGGAAGTGAACTATCTTCCACACTGGGTGTAGCTTGAGCAAAAGAGACCTCAAAGCCCACCCACACAGTGACACATTTCCTCCAACAAGGCCATACCTCCTATTAGTGCCATTTTCTTTCAAACCACCACATGAAGGCTGGAGGAATCAGAGTTCAAGGTCCTTCACACATTGTAAGGAGTTTGAGGCCAAACTGAGATTCATGAGACCATGTCTCAAAGATAGACAGACAGATAGATAGGAAAGAAAGGAAAGGAAAAAGAAAAGAAACACTCCTTTCGCCGTACCAGGTTGTCTCTTAAAAGAAAAGAGATGGCTCAGTGAGTAAGAATACCTTCCAAGCATGAGAGGCTGAGTTAGAATCCTCAGCTCCTGGTTCCAGGCAGTGGTGGCTCATACCTTTAACGCCAGCACTTGGGAGGCAGAGGCAGAGGCAGGTGGTTCTCTGTGAGTTCGAGGTCGGCATGGTGTACAGTATGGGTAGGACAGCTGGGGCTGTTACACAGAGAAACCTTGTATTGAAAAACAAACAAACAAACCAAAACCAAACCAAACCAAACCAAACAAAAAAACAAAAAACAAACAAACAAACAAAAAAACCCAAAAACCCTGCCATGGCTGGCCTGTCTATAACTCCAAAACTGGGGCATAGAGACTGTCAGGTCACAGGAGTCTGCTAGTCAGCCCAAACTAGTATGCTTCTGATCCACTGAGAGACTCTGTCTAAAGCTAATAAGGCAGAGTGACAGAGGAAGTCCTTCAATGACCTCGATGTGTGTGTACTGGTATGCATTCACACGTATGGCACAAACTCCCAAAACCAACAGCAAATCAAACACCAGATGGCTAGGTCACACAGCCCTGGTGTGGCTCAGATCCTGTCAGTGACTCGGCACACCCAAGTTGTTGAGGCTTAACTGGGGTGATGATGGAGGTTATCAAGTTAGCACGGAACACAGCCGACTGGCTGTCTATTGGGGTCCATGGTTTCCCTTCATGACTGCTGATTGTTGATTGTTCCCGTGTTTCATCCTTAGCCTTGAAGAGAAAAACGTGAGAAAGAGGAGGACTCGGTCCTACCTCAGGCTCTCCAGTCCTAGAGATGCTCAGCTTAGAGTTCCAGGACAGCGACCTGTGGCAGACATATGCCAGGACCCAGTGATCCTGCTGTCTTCTCTGTTCCATTGTCTTTTTGTTAACAGGGTCTCCTCAGGGGGTGATAAATGACAGGGCTTACTTCCCACCTTCAGATGGGGTGGTGGCAGAAAAAGTTCTAACCCTGATTCCTGAGTCTCTAGCATACCATTGGAGGACCCATCTCAAAGGACATACCCACATGTAATCTCAACCTGTCCCTTCCCACCCCCAGTCACATGGACTGGGAGAGGAGGAATATATGGGTGCTAAGAGGGTGGGTAGAATGATGTTTCCAGCTTGCCAGGGAGAAAAGAGCTGGCAGAAGGCCCATGTGGAGCATAAAGGAACAAGAGTAGCCATTAGACCTTATGGAAAAAAAGGAGCAAAACACTCTGCCTTCTGCCAGGGCCTACTCACCCTTACCTACCTCAGGACTTGACTGGATGCAGAGGTACACCCAACTTAGAATGGTACAATGTCTGGATAGACCCATTGTAGGTAGAAAAGTCAAAAAGGGCTTGCTACTTCTGACCTACTGAACATGCAGCTTGGTCCAGTCTTCCCAGGCTGTGCCCAGTACACTCCATTAGGTTTCATCTGGCAAAGTCGTCTAACTCGAAGCCTAATTGTATAACACAGTATTGGATTTGTCTTGGAATTTACTGGGTACTCAAAAACAGAAGGGTTGTTCTGTACTCCAAGCATGGATAAGGGTGAAAATTCAAAAATCCAAGTAGGGGTGGAAGCTGGTTCAGCAGTTAAAGTACTTGCCATACAAACCTTTAATCCCAGCACTTGGGAGGCAGAGGCAATTAGATATCTAGGTTTGAGGCCAGCCTGGCCTACAGAGTGAGTTCCAGGATGGCTAAGGCTATACAGAGAGAAACCCTGTCTTGGAAAAACAAACAAACAAAGCCAGCATGATGTCCCACACTTGTAATCTCAGTACAGGAGGACTTGTTTCTCACTGGCCAGCCCAGACCAGCAAGAAAGACCCTGCATCCAACACCAGGCTGAGGGTGACCTCTAGCCTCCATGTATACTCACACATGTGAGCATACACACAAATCAAGTTGCTAACATCGGGCTGGTGAGATGCTCAGTGGTAGAGCATTTTTCTGTACAAGCCTGAGGACCTGGGTTTGGATTCCCAGCACCAACAAAAATCCAAGCTTGACAGTGAGCATCTGTAGCCCCAGTGCTGGGGCTAGGGGTGGAGACAGGCAGATCCCAGGGGCTTTCAGGACACCTGATCTAGCCTAAACAGTGAACTCCACATTCAGTGAGAGATTGCCCCCCAAAAGAAGGTAGAGACTGATCCAGAAGATGTCATCCACCTTTACACGTGAGATGATGCATCCACAAAATACATGCACGAGTGCACTCGAGCGAGCACACACACACATACACACACACACACACACACACACACACACACACACACACACACACACAATTTTTAAGGAAGATTGAAATAAATGTGACTGAGGTTATATATTCACAGGAGTGTGGAGGGAGCTCTGAGAAACAGCGTCTGGGTGACCCAACCAGACTACATTTTTTTTTCCCAGGCTGCCCTCTTCCCAGGAATGCCTGGGAGCTGCAG
This sequence comes from Cricetulus griseus, assembly GCF_003668045.3. NCBI lineage: Eukaryota > Metazoa > Chordata > Mammalia > Rodentia > Cricetidae > Cricetulus > Cricetulus griseus. The sequence continues at coordinate 69,326,291 of NC_048598.1, forward strand.
GCTGTCTCCCTGAGCCCACATTCTTTTGCCCCCTCCCAAATACAAGGGCAAAACTCAAGAACTCAAACACAGGCCAGTGGCATGCATCTAAACAGCCAATATTGACCCTGCCAGGAGATAAGCAGAGCACAAAGTACGAATGCTATACCCAAACCTGCCAAGTTATAGGTGGTGTCCCTCAAAGATGGACCCTGATGTCAAGGACAGTCTGATCCTTCCAGTGACTCCACATGCAGTCAGGGCAATGCTCTAGGGTCTCTGTGGGTAGTTGCCAATAGCCACTGAAGAAACAGAGGCCAGGAAGGGCTAGAAGGGGCGTCCCATCCTGCCTTTGTTACTTGTAGGGAGCCTGCAGCAGGCAAGCTCCCTCCCTTCTTTGGGCCCCTGCAGCTTCCAGAATCAAGCAGAGGTCTGGGCCAGGGCTTCTAAGAGCCCACAGGACTGACAATGATTCACACTTTGGTTCCAGTAAGCAACACAGGGCTCAGTGAGACCTTTGGCCTTCAGAGGCCTCTGTTGGCCGACTAGGAAAGGATAGGATAGGAAAGCTGCTGACCTAAGTCAGCAGGAGAGGGAAGCTAGTGCCTTGGATCTCTATCCACAGCCTGTGACAAGGGCCTTGAGGGGGCAGGTTGGGAGCACCAAGAATAGCAATGTAGGCCTTTGGAGGGCCAGATTCTGTTGGGACCATGGAGTTGGCAGGAGCCCAAGACCTAGTCCTCAAGCTCATAATCTGGTTTCCCTCAGTGGCATAGCAGAGAGCGACTAAGCAGAACAAAGTTGGTCCCCGAACCACCATACCTGAGTCAGGACAGGGCTCTGGGGGCTCAGATGGAAGGTGACATGCCCTTCCCAAGGCACATTGTCATCCCAGAAGGCCAACAGCTACTTGATGAGCAAAGGAGCTGAAGACAGAAGGTGTCACAAGATTATCTCTTTCTTGGGAAATGGTGTCCCAGCAGCCACTGTGGCCCCACGTGACCGAAAGAACAGAAGGCAAACTCTCACACTCGGAAAAGAAGTTTCCTGTAAAACTACTTTTTGGAAGCTGAGGTTACAGCTCAGTTAGTAGAGTGCTTGCCTTGCATGCTGGATGCCCTGAGTTTGAGCCCCAGCACCACATAAAACTGGGCATAGAGGCATACCCTATGGAGCTGAGAAGGGTGGTCAAAAATTGCAGGTCATCCTCAGCTCCATATCAAGTTAAAGGCTGGCCTGGGCTCCTGCCCTCTCAAAGCAACAGAAACCTCTCTACTCCCTGCTTCTCAAAGCCCTGGGTTTATTGAAACTACAAGTAGGCACACAGGTAATATACAGATTTTTTCCTACCTGGAGTGTTAGTAATTCTATTTTTTCAGGGGAGGAAAAGCGAGCACCAAGAAGTGACTTGCCCAAGGTGGCAGAGGCAGACAAATTGAGGAGTAAGGGATGGTGGCAGTCAGGCTGGGGAAAGGACAACCCAACAAGGGGATAGCCTCAGGCTAGTCATATAATCTAGACCACTCTGCCTGGTCTCCATAAGCCCACACCCCAAGGGTCAGCAGAGGGGACAAGGAGCCACGCAGGGAGCCTCCCAGGGGTTCCACACCTGTGAGCCCTTGGGACTGGGGATTCAAGGTGCCGGCAGCAGAGCTGCTTCTGTTAGGCTCCCGTTTCCGCCTCCTCCGGGCTGTGCTGAGCGGCGGCTGCTGTCTGCCTGCGTGTGAACAGGGCTTGTTTTCCCTTCACGCCCTCGGGCTCCGTTTTTGTGAAGCACTTCCTTCTGTTGGCGCTTTGGGAATATTCATTCCTGGCTCGCACAGCCGCGTTGGTTGACAGTTGGGCTGGGAAACGTACCCGCGGCTTAATTAGGGCATCAGCAGATCTGCCAAACTCCACCCGCCCTTCCCAAAGACCCCAGGTGGGAGAGGGAACCTACCCTCCTCTGCCTGCGTTCCAGCAGGTTTCCACTGCCAGCTCAAGGACCTTGGCGTCCCAGCCTGCCCTCCCATTCTCTTCCCTCCATGCAACCTGTCCTGAAGTTTCTAACCAAGGCAGATGTGTCTTCCAAATAGGTTGTCTTTTAGAACTGTTTTTTTTCTTATTGTGTGTATGCAGTGTATACATGCTTGCACATTCCTGTGTGTGCAGCTGGGTAGGTGTACACGTGTGTGCCTGCATGCACAAGGAGACTTGAGGTCACTGTTAGAGCTGTCTTCCTCAGTTGCTCTCTGCCTTATTTTTGAGACAGGATCTTCGCAGAAGCTCACTGAGTGAGCTATACTGACTGGCCAACTAGCTCAGGAGATCCCTGTATACGCCTCCCCCGAACACATAGCCAGAGTGGGGCAGTGGTGTTGCACGCCTTTAATCCCAGCACTCAGGAGGCAGAAACAGGAGGATCTCTGTGAGTTTGAGACCAGATTGGTCTACAAGAGTTAGTTCTGGGTTAGCCTCCAAAGCCACAGAGAAACTCTGTCTCAAAAACAAAACAAAACAAAACAACAAAAAAA